>NC_060951.1:24359908-24455861 GCF_022045245.1 Lucilia cuprina
TTCATAGATAGGTTTTGGCTAGTAAGAAACTAACTAATGTCAAATTTCATCGCTATACTTGTATTTTTAAGCGAGTTATGAGCGTTAAAGTAATTTTCTGAAGGGGACGTTATATGGGGGGTAGGGTTAGTTATGGAGCGATATACATATACCCACCATCTTTTTTGATGGTGGGTATAAAAACTGAAGAGGTGTTAGTGAGGCAAGAAAATTTTACTCTCTGCCGATGTCAGGTCTACAATATATTGCCTTTTCACTTATTGCTTCTAATCGTTTGTGAGTTGATACTTGATGAAGTTATTTACATTAAAAATAAATATACGTATACGTTATATTTATTCCGATTATGCATTTAGTATAACTTATACGTCTACATTATATTGACTTTTCATTTATTACATGTTAATGTTTGTAAGGTGATATTTGACGTTATATTTATTTCCATTACTCATTTATTATTACTTAAACGTCTACAATATATTGAATTTTCACTAGTTATTTGTAAACGTTTGTTAATGTTTAAGTATATTTCAGATTTTTAACCACTAACTTTATACTGAATATATTCCATTGGACTATTATTCTTGAAACTCAATCTTACTCTTTATATATGGTCTTGCGGCCCTTAAAAGGACCTTTTTTTGTATTTTGTGACGTATATAGTTGGAAATAAGAAAATTATTTTATTAGGGCCTTATTCATAAAAATTTATCAAAGGTTTATAAAGAAATTTTTCATACAAATTTTGTTCTATAAACCTTTGATAAATTGTTATAAATAAGGCAGTTAAACTTTAAACTTTTTGCACATTTTTTATATTAAAATATTATATCTCTCAAGGAAACTAACACAACAACTTATAGATTTTTTGCTTTCATTTTTGTAAGTTTGTTGTATCCTTTTGTTAACGATTCTTACTATATAAAGTTATTTTAATTATAATTTTTTTTAAGTTTCAGAAAAAATTCCATAGACATTTTCACTTTTCTTTTTCTTTGTTGAAAAGATGAAAAATTTTTATGGTTTTTAATTTATTTTATGCACTTTCTACATATATTATTTTAATAAAAAATCCACTTTATTTTAATTTCTTTTTCTTAATATTTATAATTTGTATTTTCTTCAAATGAATATTTTTCTACATTTTTTATTTCAATATTATGTTATTTTAATACTAAAATTTAACTTTATTTACATTAACTTAAAGATTTGGGAATATTTAGCACGTTAAAACCTATATTTTCTCAAAATATTTTGTTTATCAATTTTTCTGTTTAATTGCGATTTGAAAATAAAGTATTTCCGCTTTTAAAGAACGTTCAAGTTAACACTCAGAGAGCGACTAAGGTATTTGGTTGTTATTATTTGTATAATTTTCTTAACTTTATCTTGTTGCTGTTGTCTCTTCATGCCAAAAAATCTTCGCTGGTATTTGTTAGTATCTGTGTGTTATTAGGCTATCATACATTGTTGCCAGATTATTTCTGTGCAAATTTTAAAGAAAAATCGTGTGCTGGTCCAAAAAAAGTAATTATCTAAAAAATCATCAGATTAGTGTTAAGATTGTCAAATCGCTAATAAATAAATTTTGATATTGAAAATTGTCAAAATGACGATTGTGAAATCTGGTAACGTTACTGTCATAGTCGTTTAGTATGTTTGAGAGAGAACGAATCTCTAACTATGATTCTCTTTCTCACTTTTACATTATTGAGATACATTATATATCTAGGTTTGATGTTTACCTTTTCATTCAAGTTGCTCTATTTCCTTTTGTTTGTTTCATATTGTGCATTTGGTTTGCCAGTTACTAGTTGCTTGATGTTTTTGTTTTGGCCGCTACTTGTTGATGATAACTGGAAAAACACGTTAATTTGTTTTGGTCATATAGTATACAAAGTGTTGGTAAATGACTTAATAAGAAATTAATGTTATAAAGATATATAGGATTTTAAGAAAATAGATTTTTACAGACATACAGACGACAGACTAACATGGCCTTATCGGGAAGTACCACGTAAAATACTTTTTTTTGTGTAAAACAAGAGAACTTTCTAACTCTCTACTTGTAAGTACTTTTTTAATTAGTTACTTGTTATTGAGCGCGGTAAGCACTTACCTCTTAGTAAAAATAATGAGTTAAAATGCGAATGAAGATACTTATATATTTCTTTTAAAAAATAAATTCTTAATGGAACTGTTATACTTTTTTATCATTTTATTTCTGTATTTATTATACAAGTTTGTATCGTAAAAATGTGTTGTACACAATAAAAATTCAATTTAAAGTATAAGAGTAAACATAAAACTTTTACAACAAGTTGTCCTTGGTCGACAGTAACAGCAACATTATTGTTGCATACGAACCTGTAGGACTATTATGTATGATGTTATGTTTGATACAATTAAAGCAATTTTTAGAAATATTACAACATTTATTAAGAGTAAACTTCTGTTATGTTAAATGCTACTCTCACCTAATAACAGAGTATTTTAATTTATTATTTATATATTTACAGTTTTCCTTTTCACGCATAAAAAACCGCTGTACATTTTATGGATATGACACACACTTTATTTTGACGTATATCGATAAAGAATCCGTCATGGCTTTCAAAATTGCCTAAAGTTGAAATTTTGATGAGAAGTAGTTCAACATGTTTTAATATCTAACCGAGAGCTATCGAAGTCGGAAAGAGTAAAAAAATTGCACATTACACTACTTAACCCAAGCAGAATTGGTCTAATTAGACTTTTATTAGGCCAATTTAGCATTAAACGAAACTATAGTTAACATAAAAAATTTGTATGAAGAATACTGGGAAATTTTTGAAAATTTTAAATTTTTCCACACAAATTTTTTGATTGTTTTTTTTTTACACAATTTCATGCCTATAGTTTTCTTACATATCGCCCAGCACCGATGTGCTTATCCTCTAATAATGTTTGTCTTTCTTGATAAAAGCTGATTTTCCTCTTCGCCAAGTTAACATTGAGGCCTATCAGTTGAGTCTATTTCAAAGCCTCCCCAGCTCTTCACAAGAAATTTGAATTCTTTCTCTTTAGTGGTGCTCCAGAGTTTCACTGTCCTCTCCACATGCTCTACATACGTCTGAATTCGCACGTCCACTTAATCCTGTGCTCATTTGGAGGATATTTTTCGTTTTGCTCTCATCAGGATCACCCCATAGGTTCTTCGTGGTTCTACCCACTGTATCATTATTTCAAGAGGCCTTATGGGCTTCTATCACCCATATTTTTTACAATCCAATACGGTCTTAGATTTAGTTTTATCACCATGAAAAAATTTAAATTTTCCAGTATTTTTAATACAAATTTCACACGTTAACGAATGTTTTTTTTTTTTTTTTTTTTTTTTTAAAGAGGGGGTTTAATTTAAATTTCTCAGAAAACATTTCCTTAAAATTAGAATTTTAAATTGTTCCATAAGTCACTTAGTGTTATGGAAAAAATGCAATTGGTCTATTTGAAAATATGTCATCTCTTTCACTATGTGTGCCATTTGTGTATCTGCATTGGTTATTTTCAATTAACATTAATTTAAATATTATTTCACTCAGCGACGTATGTATGTATGTAGGTACAAATGAACTATTCTGCAGTTTCATTCGAAATGTCATTTGTTGTAAATGTTAACCACAATTTTTTACTTTCTCATTAATACACTTTAAATTTTAAATCCGAATATTGGTTTAACATTCTGCAATTGCATTTAATTTCAAATGTGACTTAAATATTTACTTAAAAACCTATATAAAATAAAAAAAATTAAAAAATTAGCAAAACACCGCCATGGGTTGTACTTACATAATCATATTCTTTTCAAATACTACTAAGACTATTTATAATCTGCATTACTTTTATATAATCTTATAATTATTCACATGTTATCAGATACGTAAGTACTTTATTTTGTGCTAGCGACTGTTTTTTACACACACAGAAAGAATTTTTTGTGAAAAAACTAATAGTTAACCACCTGGATGATCGTAATTCTTAAGTTTTGGGTCATTCGTCACAAATGTACCCTTTGTAATCGAGAATGAAGACAGTCGTCACTTAAGTGTCCTTTTTGTAAGCGGGAGCGGAGACAGTCTCTTTACTGTCCTCAA
This sequence comes from Lucilia cuprina, assembly GCF_022045245.1. Taxonomy (NCBI): domain Eukaryota; kingdom Metazoa; phylum Arthropoda; class Insecta; order Diptera; family Calliphoridae; genus Lucilia; species Lucilia cuprina. The sequence goes on from NC_060951.1 coordinate 24,364,042, forward strand.
GTAACCTAGAGATTATACTCTTAAAAGTAGTTTTTTGTTGTACTTCCGAAAGTAGTTATTTTACCCATCTTGTTGACTCAAATTTATATTTTTCGGGTCAATCGTCACATTATTGATCCTAGTATTCTAGAGAGTAGACACTTGAAATTTTTAAATTTTATTTCCATTAATATCTTACCATCTGGCTGACTCCAATTCGTATGTTTTTGGTCTTTCGTCACAAATAAACTCTTTGTAAATGAGAATGAAGACAGTCGTCACTTTAGGGTCCCCTTTGTAAATGAGAGCGGAGGCAATCGTCTTTTGACTGTCTCTTTGTAGGGTGCAGAGTGACGATTGACTTCCTCGTAGGACAAGCCCATGTTAAAATGGTTGGTCACCTGGGTAGTCAGGTGGCTAGGGGCCACCACAAGTGGTAGGTTAAATGGTCAGTCGAACTGCTGGGAACTATTATTAGCACAATAAAATAACTAAGCAGTGGTGTTGTAAGTATGTCCGGGAACATGAAGCCCAGGTTAGTATTTTACAACTCTTCAACTCCTTATTTGTATGTACTTATTTAAGTAGTTATTTGTAAACTAGCGTAGTAAGTACTTACCTTTAAAGTCATCGCCATGAATAAATAATGATTTAAAAGCTATTTAACTCATTTTTAATGAAAATTTTAGTGGTTGTGGTTGAAGTCTCGGCTTATTTGATGGATTCGTACTTAAGTCTACAGGTTGCGTATCTAAGTGCTGCTCATTTACATGGTTGTAAACGGAAGTAATGTTAAAGGGACAAAACAGAAATGGTCAGAGATTAGATAGCCCAAGTACTTGAGCGAAGTGCACGTGTAATACGACCAGATGGGAAAAAAATTACTTATTCTCTTCTACAAATGTTGAAGAGAATTTTTTTTCCCTCAGTGTGAATTTAAAAACCAGATCTAAATATCCAACTAAAAATGTTACCAAAAAACAATCTCCTAAGGATAAAAACATGTTCAGATTTATGCCAATCATCTATTAAAGTAAAGTGTGGTAACAATACATTTGTTGTTAGCTTTGCTTCATTCAGGTATTTTTCCGCCATCATTATTTTTTGACTGTCTGCTTAGTAAGCATTAGGGTATACAATTAATTAACTGTTGTTCGAATAAAGATTCGAATAATAGAAAAGTGCCTAAATTTTAAAATTTATTTTAAAAAGGATTTTAAAATTAAATTTTGCAAAATTTTTATTTAACGAACTAGTTTAATTGAAAAAGCGAATTTTGTTTTGATGCTTGCTATATCTGAAGAAAAAATAGATAAACACCTAAAATTCTCATTATTTGTATTAATCAAATTATGTCATTTTTAACCTACTACGCTTAAATCTCAAATAAACCGAATAAAACAGGAACACGAATATTTGTATACCCTACTAAGCATGTTTATAAGTTTGTTAGCTTACTTTTGTTTGAAATAAATTTGACTGATGTTGTTGTTGCTGTTTGTCCATAATATATAGTGTGCACCTTTATCATTTAACATGCGTACATTTGTATGTACTTGCTGATTTTTGTAACTGTTCCATTACAATTCACAGATTTTTAAAGTAAAGATCAAAATAGCTTTCTCTATAGTTTACATTCTCACAAACAGAGAAGCTTTTAGAAAATAAGTTGTTGTCAAACTTACGACAAATATACAAAAACCTATTCTTAAGGATCTATCTATAGGTTTGGTGGAATATGAAGTCAACTTCTATAAAACTATATGGATAAGGGAATAATACTTTCTTAAATAGTTTAAATTCATTTTGTTTGTCACTGTATATATGTATGTTTAAAATAAAAACAGCTAAATTTATGTTTACCTAAAAGTGGAAAATATACATGGACATTAGAGGCACTCAAAGTTATAGACTTTTATTAGTATCGGATAACGGTAATGTGTAGCGAAAATCGATTGAAAAGTAGGTAAATTGTACATTTTTGATTTCTTTAAAAATATCAAGTAAGAGTGTTATATTCGGCTATACCTACACGCAGAGAAAAAACATAGTTTGACATGGTTACTACAACTAAACTATTTTCACTGTAATAATATATTGTTATAAAAAACATATAATTAATTAATATATTAGTATATAAATTTGAGTATGAATCACTGAATAATTATTTTTTCAATAAAAATGTAATGGTAACAATGAAAACATAATATGTTACTAACAAATATTATATAACCATTTTATGATATGTTGTTATAAATAACCATTACATGTTTTGTTGTTCTTTGTCTGTTCCTACAACAACAAAACAACTTTAGCCAAACACCTCACACATATTAATTTTTGTATGTGTTGTTTTAAGCGACAATAAAATAAATTGAAATAATTCTCATTTGGTTTATAACATTATATGTATAAGTATTTCACTTTGTATAGAATAATGTAGTTATGTTTCTATGAATCAAATTGAGATTTGTAAATCGTGTCGTGTAATATAGGTTTTTACTTTTTTAGAAACTGCAATTTTATGGATTCAGTAATCAAAATAAATTTCAACATGTATATTTTTAATGGCATTTTAATTACAGTAAATCAAAATATAGTCATTTATAACAAACAATTTTATGGTAAATAAAAAATATTATGATAAAATTTATAGCTGATTTTTAATCTTAATATGATATTTTAAAATTGTTGCAATAATATCTTTAAACTACAATCATAATTTTCACCATATTGCCATAAATATATAAATATTTTATTATCATATATCGATGTTAATATGAACACCAAGGTAATATTTTAAAGAGGTCCATTTATAAAGGTTTAACTTTAAAAACGAAAACGTTTGTTTTTCCAATTTTTATAACCATAAACTATTTTTTTAAGAGGAGTTATATGAGTAACAATTATGGACTGCCATAATTCAGAATATAATTTCGGAAGTTAAAAAACTGACTTATGCAAAATTTCTTGGCATTAGCTTCATAAACAATGAATTTTTGAATATTTTTACGCAATATTTCGGGACCGATTTTTCCCAGTTTCAATAACAAATATTCTGATTAATAGAGAATATTTTGGCATAATTTCATTCGACTATCATTTTTTTGTGGACAGTATAGTGCCAACAACAGACAGACGGACAGACATAGCTAGATCGTCTTAGAATCTTATGAGGTCTCAGAATATATATACTTTATGGGGTCTACAAACAATATTTCGATGTATTATACACAGAATGATAAAATCAAAACCATATTTTTTGATGGTGGGTATTAAAATTATGTAATCAAACAATAGATATTCCAAGTCCATGCTATAATCTAAGAAAAAATGCAGCTTAAACTTAATACAAGTATATGTCCCGAAAATTGTCAATAATTTTGTTATTTAAACTTTTATATTACACTATGTTCAAGAAAATGTTCATAGTTTTCGGGCCCCTCTACTGTGTGTACACTCTCAATTTCTAATACTAAAACATAAACACCAAATAACCAAATTGTTATGGACGTCGGATTGTGTGGTAATGTGGCATTTTCAAATTGCCCTTCTAGCGGCGTGTGTTTCTGAACCACTCGTTCGGTTAATGCTAAAATGCATTCATATGGATAACATACATACGTACATATATTACAGTACAAACAAACATACCAAGATTAATGCTCATTCATACACATATGAATGTGTTTATGTACACGTAAGCAGATCCTCAACACTTTTGAAGCTAAATTCTTTGTAATTTGTGGCATGCAAAATTCTCTGTGGGCTTGTACACAATTGTGTTGCATTCATGTTTAATGGGTAATTTTAAATTCAAGGGTGTGTGTGTGTGTCCTCTTGTAAGGGTTTTGTTGCATTTTTTCGCTTACATTTATGTATGATGTATGTATTTGTGTTCATACGTGCAAGTGTAAATATGTTGTAGGGTATTAATCAAAATGCCATTTATTTGAAGGGTATTAGTATATGGCAACAACGTCAGCTCCAACAATGTTTTATACCTGATATGATTAAGGATTTTTGCAGTTTTATCATCAGTATATTTCAGGTATGCCTTATGGATATTAAAATATGTAATTTGGTATATAAAAATCAGCCCGAACAATACTTTATGTTTACACTAAAATGTATGTATGTCGGTTGGTCCTTTGAATACCCAATCGGAAAGAGCTTGGAAATTGAAATTTAAAATATATAACCATGTACTAAGATATAATATATAATAATGTACTAAGAAAATATAATATGAAATACATATGTATGTTGGACATAGTCAACCCATATTTTACCCCAGTCCATATAAATGACTCTGTACTGAAAATTACCTTAAAGTACAATATGTTCGATAAAGGTGTTTTTTGGATTTCATGCAAACTTACTAAGAAGTTTTATGTGCACAGAAATCATTGTGAGCATAGGTTCGATAGGGCCATAATTAAGCCTATCACCCATATAAATGACTCTTCTCACAAAATCACTGAAATATTACATAATCGAGATTTATATAAACCATTATATTTAATAATTATATTTAATAAATATCAGAAATATTTCAGGAATTATATTAATTTAGGAATGAGCAACTTTAAGTACATATATTAAGTGTTAAAGGAATTATGATTTTTAGTTATTTTTATACACACTATCAAAAAAGAGGGAGGTATATTGATTTTATCATTCTGTTTATAAAATATTGAAATAGTTGTCATAGACCACAAAAGTATACACATTCTGGATTCTTATTAAATTCTAAAACAATCCGGTAATGTCCGTCCGTCTGTCTGTTGAAAGCACGTTAGAGTTCGAACGAAAGTAAAGTTTGTTTAGTATTCAAAAAAAGTGACATCCGGAAAAACAGCTTTAACTGTCATAACTGTTTTAAAAATGCTTATATAGCGATGACATTCGATATAAATAAGTTTCACATAAGCCAAATTCTTTCTATCAAATTTTATGAGGTTTAGTTAACAATGGACCCTTTGCCTCATATAAGGTCTCCTCATAAAAATTACCATTATTGGCTTAAAAATACGAATCTAGCACTGAAATTATTCATAAGCAAGTTTCTTACGAGTCAAAATCCCTTATGGATAATTTCGCATGGACCTAATACAACCGTGCCCCCGAAAAGAGCTTTTGAGTTTGTAATTATGTTAAATTTTGTATAATCTTTACGAAAATCAACAAATCATAGTTTTATTTAAGTCGATATATCCGATTTTTGGGGTAGGATCACTCAGAAAATATTTGTTATACCCTCCACCACCATCAGTGGTAATAGAGGGTATATATAAGATTTTTATTCCGTGTGTAACACCAAGAAATATTTATCTAAGACCCAACAAAGTATATACATATATTCCGGGTCCTTATGAAATTCTAAGTCGATTAAGCTATGTCTGTCTGCCTCAAACACGCTCGCGATAAAACAAAGAAAACGATATCAACCAAATTCACCCAAAATATTTAATATTACATATACTAAGCAGTTTGGTATTGAAAATCTGCAAAATCGATTCACAAGGTAAAAAGTAATGAATAAAAATTTCAGACTACCTCGAAATAAATTACTTTTTTCCTAATTCATAAGAAGTTTTCTCAGAAACAAAGATATTTCGATGAATTTTGCCAGACTTTATTTTTCTAAGGCAGCGATCAATTATGCTCCCATATAAAGCCCACTTTCGAAAGTCACAACTCCCATATAAAGTTTACTTCCGAAAACCACCTTAACGCATATTCTTCTAAAGTTATTAGGATAAAATTCGACTTGAATATGTTTTGAGTACATACACTGGAAATAATCCATGCTCAACTTAACGAAAAAAAAATCTTAACTTCTTTTTTCGTGTATAATACAAAAATTTCGTGTATAATATGAAATATTATTTAATAAACCCCTTTTCTATTTTTATGAAACTACGAAAACCTTTCGTAATATTTTTTCTTAAATTTTAGCGAAATTTAACCTAATAATAAAAATTAATTATATTATCATTAAATAAAACTACAATATTTTTATAAAATTTAAGAAAAAGTATATTATAATTCACGAACTATTTTCATAAAAAATTAAACATTCGTGTGGAGAATAATTTTTAAATAAAATCAGAAAAATTATTTTAAAATGAACAAAAATGTTTTCATAAATTAATAATTCGTAAATTTTACCATATTTATTCAAAATTCACTTTTTTCAATTTATGTGAATTAATTTTTCAAAGATTATTTTGCATTATACTAAAATATTTCGTACAATTTCGTTTATATTACGAAAGAATTTCGTGGTGTGAAACAATGAAAGATTCGTACAATGTACGACATTTTTCATATATATAAAGCATGGATTTTTAATATTCGGCATAGCCGAATATAGCACCCTAACTTGTATTTTGCTACAATTTCTTAAAATATTTCGGAATTAAGGTAAAACGCTTTATTATTTAAAAAAATAATCCACATTTTTAACATTCTCTCTGATGTATATGGTCGACCATTTTAAGCTAAAAGTGTCCGATAAGCTAACCGAAAAATCATCCTACCTTTAACTTTAAACGCATGGTTAGGATATTAGGATGCCATATTGAAATATTTGCAAAAATACTTTACGTTAAAAGCTAAAGGCAACACCATATTCGTGTTAGCTTATCGGTCACTTTTAACTTATATTAACGAAAATCAAATGACCTTTCCGATAACATACAAACTTTAGCTATTGGTAATGTCATAATAAAGGGCCTTAAGTAATTAATATTATTGTTAAACACAAACAAATCTTAAAAAACCATATTAAATTTCAAGATTAGATAATCTAATCTTTGTCTTATCACAAACATAAGAATAAGTAATAACATAAATGTCTTATTCGTCTAGTATTTGATTTTAACTACCAGTTATGTTAATTTATAGTTACTTTTTATCAGCGCTAAAAAACACGCCTAAATATGTACATACATACAAACATACATGTATATAACACTCTTAAAGATTAAATTATTTTGTTAAATTACTTTAAAATTTTTGGCAAATAACATTTTAAATAGAACTAACATATTTTTTTGAAACTTTAGTTAAAAACCAGTAGTGATATTAAACGCAATAAATAGCACAGAAACGGATTAAAACGAATTATTAAAAAAAAATGTGCAATAATAACAGTGACATAACAATAAAAGATAAAACAAAATATTAATACAATAATGTTGGATATTTAAAATATATACATATAATTAATTAATAAATAAATTATTACAATACTTAAAACTGCAATCAAAAAAATTCTCAAAAGTTTTATAAAGTTTAACTTAAAAGCATATTTTTTTTAATACAACTTACAAATTAAGTCATAAACCATGAATTGTTCTAGAAAAAAAGTTATACGTTCTCAAAATCCTTACACAAAGGCGAATATATTTTCTCGTGTTAGTTTTTGGTAAGTCACTGGTTTAACTAATCTTAAATAAATTTTAAAAGATTACCATGAAATTTAAAATAGCGGAAAACTAATTAATAACTGCCGTTAGTAACAAGGAAGAATATTAGTTACGGAAGTAAATACTTAGTAATAGAATAATTGCATTTTTAGTCTCATTAGTTTAATTGAAAAACAAGTATAAATGTATAGTCGCACATGGCCGACCATATGATGATTATGATTAACGTAATTATGAGGACAAAGACCCTATACGGATGGTACGGTTGTATAGGGGCAAGGCGATCGAAAAGAAAAGTATGATCCAAATTTTATCAAATGTTTGCATGGACACACCGACAGACGGACATAGCTAAATCGAATCAAAAAGTGATTCTGAGCCGATTGGTACACTTTAAGATGTGTGTTACAAACGTCAGCACAAACGCATAATACCCGCCCACTACAGTGGTGTAGAGTACAATGAAAGCTCAGTTTCTTCCAGACCACCTTTTTCTACTAAATTTAAACACATTTTAATTCTTTTGACTTAATATTTCATATACATAACAAGTATGATACCCTACGCCACTTTTATGTTGAATTTTAACTTAATTCTAATTTTCTAAATAAGGCCTTATATAGGATTTAGGGTCAAATTTGGGCCGATCTTCATTAAGTTATGGGAAACAACATATACATTTTAGGTGGTTTGTATGGGTGTCAAATAAAGGCCGATCACTACAAATATCGGCAGTGTTATTCATTTACACTTATAAAAACCTTAAGTTTGTGGATTTTTGAAGAGATAGTAGTATATTTAGCATAAAAGCCTAAATCGGAGGTACCGGTTGTATGGGGCTATGCGAAATAGTGGACCGGTTTCATTCATTGTTAAAAAGTTTAGTCTCTGTTTCAAAAAAATCGTGTAGTTCAAATTTGATCATAATATCTTGAAAACTTGCCGTCTGTAACTTGCACACAGCCAATAGACAGACTCAGAAAGTGTGATTGTTTTTTTTTTTTTTTTTTTTTTTGCATTACTAACATCAACACAATCGCATAATACCCTCACCACTATAGCGGTGAAGGGTATAAAAGCGATACTTTAAGATAAAGTGTCTGGCGGAACTTTATCGCTAATTGAATGAATACTGCACTTTGTTACTATAAAGTATATAAAAAACGTCACAAATTCTTTGCGATTTCACTTTAAAACATGCTTATCAAGAACATTTAATTCACTTTTATATACCACATGCATTATTTAAAATGTGTGGGCATTTATTATTAGATTATAACAAGATCTAGCCATGTATGTCTATATCTTGAAAACATGATAGAGGCCAATGGTGAGAAGCTAAATTTGTTCAGAAATATTTTATCTTCCCCTCATAGAAGTGTCCTCTCGGAATATAGTTTTAATAATTACAAACGCGGTAAAACCCCACTATAATGATGAAATTCCTCAAAAACGTGCTTTTATAAATAATGATCGAACCATAATTAACCCTATCTACGCTCCATATAAAGTCCCATACAGAAAATAACTATAACGTACGTTATTACGTTAGGAATTTGAATACTATGATGGAAAACTTTTAATTAGCGTTGGTTTTTTTTTATCCCAAATGAGCAACAAAGTGCAATTTATTAAAAATAAATAAAAAACAAATATGAAAGTATAGTCGGGAGTGACCGACCATATGATACTCTACACCAGTTATGAATATTAAATCTGATTTATTCTTTATGATAATTCATTGTTTCGATACATTTAAGCAATTTATGGATGAAAATCTAATTTTCTAAAAGAGACTTTATATGGGAGCTAGGGTCAAATAATCTTTATGAATTTTGGCAAGGTCATCAAGGCTTATATAAAACTTAGTTGTGCCGTTTTTTATCGATATACACTTTACTTTCATGAGCTCAAAAGCCCTTTTCGGGGGGTTCGGTTGTATGGGGGCTAGATGAAATAATGGGCCGATTATATTCATTTTCAATAGGCTTCATCTTTGGTGTGTGACAAATTTCATCCAATTATCTTGATCTTGTGCGACCTGTACCTTGCACACAAGGTTTAAAATTTTTTATTTTTCTGAATTTCTGTGGCACTTTCCGCAATTTAAAATCACAACAAATAATATTTTTAACATCATCCCAGCAAAAAATAGTTGATGTCATACTTTACAAACTACATATTACATATTATTCACATTTATAAACCAAATATTTCCTTACAAACGAAAACCTAATTATAAAAGTGATGTAGAATGGTTTGGTGAAAACCCAGTGAAATTTTCATTAGAGATATGTTTTATTTTTGATATCCAAATATCGGATTTTTACCGCTTCTAAAACTCAGATTAGATGTAGTTCATAGTTGTCAAAAATGAACAACATCTCTCCAATGAGACGCTAATGTAAAATTCATAGGTTTTTCACCAAAATTGGAAGTACTTCAAGTATGTTATTTGTGGTGAAAATTCTACTTCTTTTTCCTGGGCTTTAAACAAACTACACAAAGTTCATAAAAACTGATTTTCAAAAGAGTTTTAGAAATAGAAATAAACCTATCGTTCAGTTCGTTATGTACGATGAATTTTGTCATACGCACTGATTGTGCGTATTTTAATATTATTTATATAAATTCTATCCGCATAACAAAAAAGAGAATAAAAGTATTATGATTAAAATTTTTGTGTTTGCCCGATTGGTATAAAACAATAACAAAGTAAGATGGTAACAGCTGTTTCACTTTTTATATGTGTTTACATAAAAATGCTTGTTTTTTAATCATTTCAAAAAAATTAAGAGAGCAATACGACTGTCAAATTCCGTATTGCTCTTTCAATGTGTGATTGTTTCACTACATATTGTGTTTAGACGATCCCATACGTATTCTTCTACACAAAATTTTGACAGATCATTATTGCTTGTGTGCTCGTGTGAAGCCGCCTTTAGTGTGTTCCATCTATCGCACGACAATAATTTGTTTCTAAAAATTTATTAATTTAATTAAATTAATTTATGTAGCTTTATTCTACAAATTTAAACAATTAATTGTTCAATTACACATTGCAAATAATTATAAATGTATAAACTTCATTTACAATTACAAGTAATTATAATTAGTTATTGCTTAATAACACATTACAAGTAATAGTAACTGATCATGCAATGTGTTACTTTGTGTAAAGCCTGCTAAATAGTTGCTCTCCAATGTATGTTATTACAAGAAAGAATACTAACCAAAAAGTGTTCAATATTTTTGAGCAAGACCTAGTGTGACGTCATTAGCATTTAATTATAAACATAACAAAATAAGACACTATACCAAACCAATATTAAAAGCGCTAAGCTATTGAGCCCATATAAATTGAATAAACATGACAATTTTTAATAAATACCAAATGCTGGATTACAGTAAGCTTGAAAAAAAAACTAATATTTTTACCAAACTTTAGTTAAAAACCAGTCGTTAGACCAAACACATTGAATAGTAAAAAAAACATACTTATCAAAAAGAATTAATTAAAAAATAACAAAAACATTTAAATAAGTGAATAATAAAAAAAAAAACTATAATACAACATTATTCATAATCTACTCTAAGGGAAATTAAATTATATGAAAATAACTACAAAATTTTTTGTTTATTTGTTTGTTTCATTGTGTAGTTGTAATATCTTCTTTAAAACTGATATAAGAAAAAAAATATTCTCATAAATTAAAAAAAAAATAGTTTAAATGTTATTTTAAACTACAACTTGCATATTAGCTGATAAACAATGAATTGTTCTAGAAATAAATTTATACGCCCACAAAATCCTTATTCAAAAGCGAATATATTTTCACGTATATGTTTTTGGTAAGTCATTGATTTAACTATTCTTTGATTAGTTTTAAAAGATAAACATTTTATTTATTATTTATTTTTTCTAATAACAAAAACTAAAAACATTGCATTAAAATTTTTGCGTAGTATGAGAGCAGATAAGATACCAAAGTTCTGCAACATGTTTACTTGTTGCTTAACATTTTTGTTTGTTGCTAAAAACGCAAACAATTTATTGGGATAGGGTCAATTATGAACGAAATGATTTACATAAATTGAATTGTATATTGGAACTGATATCTACTGTAGTTTTTTTACTTGTTAATACGAATTTTTAAAAACTTTATTTTTCTTAGTTGGTTAACAGATATTTTTCGTTTGGGCTGGAAAAAATCCATTGCCGAAGAAGATTTATACGAGCCACCTAATGACTTGGAATGTCAAGATGCCACATTGTTATTGGACAAACTGTGGGAAGAGGAAAAGAAACATAAGAAGAATCCAAATATAATATATATTCTATATAAGGCCTTTGCAAAACCCTATGTCATATGGAGCACATTGTATGGTGTGTTGGAGGTAACACTTATGTAAGAAATCATTTTGTTAAAAACACAATAGAAATAGTTAATAATAATACTAATTTTATTTCAGGGCATTACAACCTTTATTTTTGGGAGGTTTGGTGACATTTTTTGCTTCGGACCAGAAGACTGTGAGTGAAAATGATGCTTTTCTTTATGCCGCTGGCATAATTCTGTGTAACGTTTTAATAGTTTTGCCACGACATCAAAATTATTTCTATTCCGCCAAAAGCGGTGCACAAATTCGGGTGGCTCTCTCTGGTCTAATCTACCGTAAATGTTTGCAAATTCCTAAAAATTCTATTGATGAAGGTTTACATACCAAAGCCATCAATATACTGGCTAATGATCTTTCGGTATTCGATATAGCTTTAAATTACATACATGATGTTTGGAAGGGACCAATGGTATCTTTAATAGTTGGTTGCATAATGTTTTCGGAAATTGGTTGGGCTGCCGTAATTGGCATTACTTTCATGTTAAGCTTTATTCCTCTACAAGCATGGGGTGCCCGCAAAGCTGCTTTTTATAAAAAGAAAACCTTGAAACAGACTGATCGGCGAGTAAAACTAATGAATGAAATCATTTCGGGTATTGAAGTGATTAAGATGTATGCTTGGGAAAAATCTTTTTCAAAGTTAATAAATTCTGTCAGAGGCGAAGAAATGAAAGCCATTAAGGGCTATGCTTATGTATATGCTGGTATTAACTGCTTCAACATGATCTGTCCAATTTCCATCTTTTTAGCTTTGATGTCTTATATATGTTTGGGTGGTGTGCTAACGGCTCGGGCAGTTTTCATAATATCCTCTTACTTTACTATGCTTAACAAGCATATGGTAGCCTATTGGCCATTATCTTTGATACATTTAAGTGAAATCTGGATTTCCATTAAGAGATGTAGAGATTTTTTGCTCTACGATGAAGAAAAGTCGTGTCAATCTGAAGAGAGTAACAATGAAAAGGAAAAACTACTTAATGCTCAAATGCAGCAGAACTCTAGGCGTATTGTAAATGCAGAATCTAAATTAAAAAGTTTAGAAATGTGTAATGTAAATGCCAGTTGGAAAACCAAGGAAGGTGAAAGTTCCATGATGAAAACAGCTTTATCCGGAATTAATATTAATTTTAAGGAAAACACATTGTCCGCAATTGTGGGACCAGTGGGTGCAGGCAAATCTACCTTAATCAATGCCATTTTGGGAGAAATAAAAACAGAGTCGGGAGAAATTTTAATCAATGGCAAGATTTCCTATTGCAGTCAAGAACCCTGGGTTTTTGGTGGCTCCATTAAGGACAATATTATATTTGCAGAAGACTACGATGAGTTGCGTTATAAAGAGGTTTTAAAGGTGTGCGCTTTAGAACGTGATGTGGAGTTGTGGCCTAAACGTGATTTGACTGTGGTGGGAGAACGTGGTGTTAGTTTGAGTGGTGGTCAACGTGCTCGTGTAAATTTGGCTCGAGCAATATATCGCAAGGCGGATATTTATATACTCGATGATCCCCTATCAGCCGTTGATACTCATGTTGGTCAACATTTAATGGACTGTTGTATCAAACAATTTCTAAACGATAAAATACGCATATTAGTTACGCATCAATTGCAATATCTCAACGATTTGGAACATGTCATTCTTATGGATTCTGGCAGTGTATTGGCTCAAGGAAGTTATCAGAAATTACAAAACTCTAAGCAATTCCAATTTTTTGCACAATCAGAAACAGAAGCCAGTGATGATATGCAATTGACAGAGAAAACTATGGAAAATGTTGTAGAAAAAACTAACAGCGACTTAGATAAACCCGATAAGCAAGCAAAGAAAAAAGTTGAAACTCAGGAAGATTCAAATAAAGAAAATATGTTTAGTGGTTCTGTTCAGTTTAAGACCTACTTAACCTACTTTAAGTCATTCAATAATACCTGTTTATCAATTATAATAATTACACTTTTTCTATTAACACGTTTCATGTTAAACAGTATGGATTATTTCCTATCAAGATGGTGAGTAAATCTTATTTCGAAAATTCTGTAAATATTATATTTCGATTTTCTTCTAGGGTTATTTGGGAAGAAAAAGTTGCCTTACTACCAATAAGCAATTATACCATGAATACCAGCAATAACTTTACAGTTCCCGATGATGTAAATAATACTAATATTGTTAATTTTACAACAAATAACACAACTCAATTCTCGAATAATGATAATCATAGTGAAGAGAGATATCAGCGCATTATTATATATTTAACAATATTAGTCTCCACTTTTGTTGTTTATGTTTTACGTACATTTAATTACTATCGGATGTGTAATCAGATATCTATATATCTTCATGATTTGCTGTTCCGTGCCATAACAGGAACAAATATGTTGTTTTTCAATACAAATCCTTCGGGTCGTATATTGAATCGCTTTTCGAAAGATGTACGTAGTATGGATGTGGATGTGCCTAAAATGTCAATCGATTGTTTGCAAGTAAGTTGAGAATATATAACTATTTTCATTTCCTAAATCTAAATTTTAGCTGTGGACCCACAGAGGTATATATTTGTATGTTCTAGGTCCTTATTAAATTCTAAAACGGTATAGTCATGTCCATCCATTCTTCTGTCAAGTTAGTTCTAGATATAATTTGTGTATATTGTAATATATGTAGGGCATTGGACCATAAAATTTTAAAAAAGTCGACATCCTGAGATCAATTTATATTTTTAAATTACTGAGCCGCTGCGAGTCTGACCTTAAATTTTCTTCATCACAGTTGGGATTTGAGATAACGTGTCCTGAAGTTTTAAAAAAATCAGTTTTGTCATATTTCAGAAGTTATAAAAGAGACAAGGCAACTTTTTTTAAATGTGGTATGCCATCTATAAGTTCAATTATCGGTATCTGACATATCCGAACACCATGTCTGCATGATTGATTACACAAAGTAATTAATTATATGGTCAATTACAATTACTTATAATGTTTAATTAAACAATAACCAATTAAAATTACTTGTAATTGTAATTGAAATTTGTCAATTACAATTACTTGTAATTGTAATTTTAATTTAGCACTTAGTAGGAATTACCATTAACTATAAGGAACAAAATTTACAATTACAAGTAATTGTTATTGGTTAAACTTTTGCTGAAATTTTCAGATATGCTCTCGGATTTATACTCATATCTTCGGTTTTTATGGACCAATTGGACTGATTTTAAATAGCAAACTTCTCAAAAGCATGTCTAACAGAATTATTTAAGATTCGGATCTCGCCGATATCTTTAAAAAGTGATTTCAACAAACACACAGACGGACAGACAGACAGACGGACGGACGGACATAGCTTAATCAACTCCGCTAACTATAAGGATCCAGAATATATATACTTTATGGGGTCGGAAAATTATATTATAGAAATTAAAAACGGAATGACAAACTTATATATAACTTGAAAGTATTATTTCAAATTCTATAGAGAACGGTCCATTATTTACAGAATGCCCATTTAACACCTATGACCTAAGTCTATATACATATGAAATAAACATTTCTACACATGCTTTGTTGGTGAATATACGGAAACATTTTTGGATTTTTATGACTCTTTGTTCTTTTTTGTAAACCTATATCAACTAAAGGATAGACAGACATTGCTAGACCGTCTTTATACATATCTTATAAGAACAAATGCATAAAATCCCACAAGTAGAAAAAGCTAGTAAAATTTTTTAATATAAATAAAAATGTATTCAGTTAATTGTAGATATTTCTGGAGCAGTAATTATAGTGGTTATCGTGAACACATGGCTAATAATAGCATCTCTAATAATTATACTATGTCTTGTTATGCTAAGGCAAATCTACATTAAAACAAGTCGTGATTTGAAACGTTTAGAAGCAATTTGTAAGTATAATTTTGTAACTTAAACATTATTCAAATTAAAAATATATAATATATGGTTTCTCTCACTTTAGCTCGAAGTCCAGTCTATTCGCTAACAAATCAAACATTCCAAGGATTAACTACTATTAGAGCAATGGAGGCTGAACAAAATTTAGAATCAGAGTTCTATTACTATCAAAATGAAAATTCTTCAGCCTTTTTCCTATTATTTTCATCGAACAGAGCTTTTGCTGGCTGGATTGATATTCTATGTGTGTGCTATATTAGCATAGTAACTATAAGTTTTCTGACATTACGTTCAACTTTCAGCAGTGGAGATGTGGGTTTAGCTATTTTGCAAACATGTGCCTTGGTGGGCACATGTCAATGGGGTATGCGTCAATCGGCTGAAATGGAAAATAATATGATAAGTGTGGAACGTGTTTTAGAGTATACAAATCTACCAGCAGAATCGCCTTTAGAAACATCTGGTTTAGTTAAACCCAAAGATCCCTCTTGGCCCAGCAAGGGACGCATTGAATTTGTCAATTTTTATTTAAAATACTCTCCTAAGGGTGAGTTTATTTTGAAGAATTTAAACTTCACCATAGAATCAGAGCAGAAAATTGGAATTGTGGGCCGCACAGGTGCTGGCAAATCTTCTATAATACAGGCATTATTACGTTTAGCCTACAACGAGGGCATTATACGCATCGATGATGTTGATATTGAAAATATTACTCTGCACGATTTAAGAAGTTCCATATCTATTATACCTCAAGATCCAGTATTATTTTCGGGTACTTTACGCTATAACTTAGATCCTCTGCAAGAGTATACCGATGACAAAATATGGCAGGCCTTAGAAGATGTAGAATTAAATCAGCATGTTAGAAAATACATGAATGGTTTAGATTGTGTTATGTCCGAGGGTGGTTCAAACTTTAGTGTGGGCCAAAGACAATTAGTTTGTTTGGCTCGTGCAATTCTAAGACAAAATAAATTGTTAATCTTGGACGAGGCTACTGCTAATGTAGATCCCATGTATGTTGAAAACTACTAATATCATATAGATTAAATTCAATTTATTTTTAAATGTTCTATTCTTTTCAGTACCGATGCTCTTATACAAAACACAATACGCAAAAAATTTGCCGCTTGTACTGTCTTAACGATTGCCCATCGACTTCATACGGTTATGGATAGTGATCGTATTCTTGTGATAGATGCTGGTGTTGCTGTGGAATTCGATAATCCTTATGTATTACTTCAGAAATCTTCAGGATATCTACGTAAATTAGTAGAGCAAACTGGTTCCGATACTGCTGCTACACTCTTCCAAGTGGCACAGAAAAGTTACAAATAAAAAAACTAGAATTTACAGGTTAAATATATCAACTAGTGTGTAGTTAGGTAATATAATTGAGATTATAAAAATATAAAAAATAAAATTTTTTATAAAGTTTAGAAAGTACTTAAGGTCATTAAATCTCATTATGTTTTATATTTCTATTTTTAGATCAAAAGTTTGTTTGTTTTAGAAAATTATTATTTACATAAATGCAGCTGCTTTTATATGGTAAAACCGTGGACCGATAAACAATTTTCAATATAGAGAAAATTTGTAACAAAAATCAGCCCTTAAGCTTTTATGCAATGAAATTTTATGAAAATTAATTGTACCAATAATTGTTTCTATATGAAAACATAATGATTGTTTAAAATTAGCTGAGTAGGTAACAATTTCATATACCTCCCATACAAATATACATAATCCCGGTAATTTTTTTCATTGCTTTTATATAAAATCTTAATATCTGTTGAAAACTTTCGGAATAGGTCCACATTTTCATATACCTCCCATACAAATGTAGATATTCCCGGAAAATTGGTTTATTGGTAATAACTTCATTTAGAATGTTGATATCTTTACACAAATTTTATAAAATAAAGTTTTATATGAATGAAATTCATATAAAGAAAAAAATTTCTGAATCGGTCTACAATTGGTTATAGCTCTCATATAAGTTTTTGACAACAAATATGCATGTTTTTAAAGACTGCTTTATGTACTACGACCTCGAGAAGCTTGATAGTAATTTTAATTAAATTTTGTGAATGAATGTATTTTGTATTAAATATATTTCTTCCGAATTTTATCGTTTGGTATTGTTTTTAAGTGAATTATGGATGTGAGAGATCTTTTTATATGGACACACAGAAGGACAGACTCAAAAATTGATACTGAACCGATACTTTAAGGACCAATATTTTGGACATTACAATTAGCAGCACAAACTTAAAATACATTCCGCACTACGGGGGTTAAAAAAATCAAATAGAACTATGTAAAATTCTATTTCATTGAACCTAGTATTTTGTTGTTAAATCGAAATTTGTTGACATTTATTTGAAAATTTCTTACTATGTAAAAACCAAATTTGTTGTAAAAATATGAAATACAGAGAAAACAAAACAATTTGTTTTAGAAAAATTTAAAAATATGAAAAATAAGCAATTTATGCCTTTATGAGAAAATATGCAAAAATATGCAACAACAAATTAATGCCATTTTGTAGCAAATTCTTTGATTCGAAAAGAAAACTAGTTATTGCTTATTATGAAATATTGATATTTACTTATATAAATTTTGGAACAATAATACTTTTGTATATAAAAAAATTGTTGTTTTTTAGATCGATTCAAAATTGGTCAAGGTCCCAATCACTTAAACACAAATTACTCATTACTGAGTAACGATAATCATACATTCAAAATTTGTTACAAACATTACTTTTTTTATTCAGAACTGATACTGAAAAAACTGTTTACGGTCGATCTATAAGGTCGTTTTCAGAAAAACACTTAAATGTATTTCCAAATAACATCCATACGAAATTGGTGCAAATATTAGTTTTATAAATGTGGTTTTGTCTTCTTTTGGGCTATAGACTAAGTCTATTAAAACTGGTTTAAATTGGTCTATTATTCCGCCTAGCCATAGTTATGTTAAATTTTGTAGTATGATAAAAAAATCATCAAATATTAGTTTAATAAAAAAGTCTAAATGACGCTGATAATCTCATAAAGATCGTATTTGAACCCAACCCCTATACAAGCTTCCATTCAGAAAATGATTTAAAGGTCAAAATTTACTTATAAACATTAAGTACAGTATGAAATTTTGCATAAATATCTTTAATGCAAACGTAGGGCTTTATAAATAAGCCTTCTTGTAGAAAGTCTCATTTTTTCAACAAGGATTAACATTATCCCGGAATTAATATAAATAACAAATTATTTAAAGAAATAATTCAAATTTTTAACATATTTGTAGGGTATCATATGGTTGGCCATGCCCGACTTTACATACGTACTTATTTATTTCAAGCGGAAAGTTTCATATTTTGAAATTAACTGGTTCTACTTACAACACCTTTACGTATACGTGTTAATGATTTTTTGATATAACAAATATTAAGTATACGCCTAATTCATATATTTCTAACACGTAAAAAATTAATTTTTTCAAAGATCTTTGTGATTTTAGTCTTCGAATGTTAATCTTTATTTTAAAGCTGGCCGTCAAAAATTGCCAAAAATGGTGTCTTCACAATATCTAAAATCCCACATTTAGATTCGGATTCATTTTTGAATATAACCTTTGCTATATCCTTTAGATATGGATCTGTGTAAAAATTTATCAGCCTAAGTAATTTTTATTTACTTTTAAAGTGCATAAACATTTATTTTTTGGAGTCCGTTTGTTACTATTTTACAAATTGTAGAATGGCACTTTGTTGTTTTCATATTATTCAGTTTGCATTTCAACACTAATAATTAGATCGTTGATAAACATAAACAAATTGTAAGTAATTATTTGCTGTACATAATTATTAACAATTGCTACAGCAACATACGTAGTGTGCTACAAATATAAGTATTTTAATAATGAAAAAGACTCCTACAAAATTCCACTAATAAGCATAATCAAGTTATAAATGAGCTGTGTTGCTTTTGCTGTAGAATCTGTCTGCACCATTGTATGCCATGACTCCCGTAACTCATATTGTTCTTTAAAATTTATGTTGTGCTTACTATTACAACTTATTTTCAAAACATCTCTGATGCCACTCGATTCATGGTGAAAGCGGCGTATATTATTTTTGTGTGTCTTTTAATTTGGGGGAAAATTTTGTATTCTCTACTTATTTTTATTTGTGTGAACATAATGTAATTAAAACATGAAATTTATTTAGTCATTTTATCTTTAAGTGTTATGGTCTGGAAAAGTTTTTGAAACAATATCACATACACAAAAATATTATTTTAACAGTGAGGCAAAAGTTAAAATTATGCTTTAAAACAAGTAAGTGTTCTATATTCGGCTGTGCCGAATCTTATATACCCTTCACCATGATGTGTTTAAAGCCTTTTGTACCTTTTGAAGAACGAAAAAGTACCAAAAAGTCCCCATCTATGGATCCTCAGTTAATCCGGGCCATACAAACTTAATTACATGTTCCTAGGTTCAATATTGTAGAAATTGTAAAAAGTACCTTTTGAAGAACGAAAAAGTACCAAGAAGTCCCCTTTTACTGGTTCTCACTTAATCCGGGATATACGAACTTAATAACATGTTTCTAGGTTCAATATTATAGAAATTTCAAAAAGTACCTTTTGAAGAATGAAAAAGTACCAAAAAGTACCCTTTCATGGGTCCTCACTTAATCCTGGCCATACATACTTAATTACATGTTTCTAGGTTTAATATCGTAGAAATTGCAAAAAGTACCTTTTGAAAAACGAAAAAGTACCAAAAAGTCCCCTTTTATGGGTCCTTACTTAATCCGGGCCATACATACATAATTACATGTTTCTAGGTTTAATATCGTAGAAATTGCAAAAAGTACCTTTTGAAAAACGAAAAAGTACCAAAAAGTCCCCTTGTATGGGTCCTCACTTAATCCGGGCCATACATACTTAATTACATGTTTCTAGGTTCAATATTGTAGAAATTGCAAAAAGTACCTTTTGAAGAACGAAAAAGTACCAAAAAGTCCGCTTTTATGGGTCCTCACTTAATCCGGGCCATACATACTTAATTACATGTTTCTAGGTTCAATATTGTAGAAATTGCAAAACGGACCTTTGGAACAACGAAAAATACCAAAAAGTCCCCTTTTATGGGTCCTCACTTAATCCGGGCCATACATACTTAATTACATGTTTCTAGGTTCAATATTGTAGAAATTGAAAAAAGTACCTTTTGAAAAACGAAAAAGTACCAAAAAGTCCCCTTGTATGGGTCCTCACTTTATCCGGGCCATACATACTTAATTACATGTTTCTACGTTCAATATTGTAGAAATTGCAAAAAGTACCTTTTGAAGAACGAAAAAGTACCAAAAAGTCCCCTTTTATGGGTCCTCACTTAATCCGGTCCATACATACTTAATTAAATGTTTCTAGGTTCAATATTATAGAAATTTCAAAAAATACCTTTTGAAGAACGAAAAAGTACCAGAAAGTCCCCTTTTATAGGTTCTCACTTAATCCAGGCTCTACATACTTAATTTCATATTTCTAGCCAATGACAACGTAACGTTACGTGATGTTCTTTCTTTGCTTTGTGTTTATTAACAAGCAATTACAATAACAAAACAATTTACCGTTTGATGCTCCATTTTGTTTTTGTTGTTTTATTATCTCCGCATAAGCATGCACGAAAAATCTAAATTTTTGATGAAATTTTCAGAGGTGGTCTCGGATTTTTACTCATATCTTCGTTATTTATGGACCGATTGGACTGATTTTAAATAGCGTTCTATTCGACCGTATTTCCAATAGAATTATTGAAAATTCGGATCTCGCAGATATCTGGGGTCTTCTGAAAACTGATTTCAACATACACACAGACAGACAGACGAACATGGCTAAATCGACTCCGCTATCTGTAAGGATCCAGAATATATATACTTTATAAGGTCGGAAAATTATATTATAGAAATTACAAACGGAATGACAAACTTATATATACCCTTCTCACGAATGTGAAGGGTGTAATAACTGTGTTAACTGTACTATTTAAAATGTGTATTAAAACTTCCGAAATGATTCGTTCCAACTAACAACAAAATTGCATTCTCTCCACTCAATTTTTCTTAAACACTGTTATTATAGGATTTTTATTCCATTCCATTTTTATTTCCACGTTGCATTGTATATTTACTTGGTGCACATTTTAATGAAGTGGTTTTTGTGGTTTACGAAAAAAAATATAAATATTTTTGTAATAATGTTATGGATTAGTTTAACGCTTCAATTAAGGTAAAATTTACTAAAAATTCAAAACATAAATGAACATAAAAAATCTTACATTAAAGCATAATGTTACATTTTATCTTTAAATCGGATTCCATTTAAAACAATAAATGCGTCAAATTAGTTTAAAATTATAACAACTCTTTATTACAGTTTTATATACAAAAACTTTTTTTAAAACTACTCAACTAATACAGTAAATGGTAAGGCGGTATAAATATATATCTTGAACACTCGAAAGCATACTTCACTTTATTAACTTTTTTTGCATATTTTCTTATAAATGCATAAATTGCATATTTTGCTTTAAATTGCATATATTTTGCATTTACATTGCATAAAGCAGTCCTTAAAAACCTGTATATTTGTTGTCAAAAACTTAAGATCTGAATATCTATTAATATGTAATATGTACAAGGTGCATATTTTTCACATTTTAGTGCATATTTTCCCACTTTGTAGTGCATATTATAAGCGCATATTTTTTAGTGCATGAAAATCCTTGACCTGCTTATTACAGACTGGCTCATTCGGGTTATTGTTGAAATATTTCTCATTTATACATCATCTTCTAGACTTTTTGGATACATTTGGTGGAGACACTCATCTTTACAATTATCGATTTAACGCTTTAATGTTGCCAATCAAATGTTAATGACTAAAACATTATATTTCATTAGAGAAAATCCAATCACAGCACTAATGAAAAAATCCCGAGCAATAACTTATGTATTTACCGACAGCCAGAGGATGTTTGATATCAGATGATAAAGCTAAATATAAGACCACGTATTGGATTATAAAAAATCCATTTCATTGTAATTGTCAGGCTTTCGCCATTATTATTCTGTATGTAACATCTCTTACAAACACAAAGTGGAAAACTCTTAGGAATTACATACAGGTAACTGAGTTACTAAACATCGGCGTTAAAAAATTTTGTGAATATTGTATTATAATATTATTTTTGTTTTTACCATCAAAGCGCACAATATGCCCGTTAGTGACCTATTTCAAAAGTTTTTGAAATAAATTTAATAAAACAAGTAAGCGTGTTATATTCGTCTATGCCGATACATATATACCCACCATCAAATCATTACCATATAAATAAACTTTGATATTTATGAATATTTTATTATCATATATCGATATTAATATAAACATTAAGATTATATTTGTAAGATGCCCATTAATAAAGGTTTAATTATACCCTTCACCTTCGTGGAAGGGTATATATAAGTTTGTCATTCCGTTTGTAATTTCTCTGAAAATTTCATCAAAAAAGCCACATTTTTTCATGCTTTGTTAAAAAAAGCAACAACAACACTGTGAATTGAATAAAGATGTACATGTGCGTGTGGAAATGTATTTGGTTGTATTCAGCTGTGTATTTTTTTATTTGGATGCTGTTCTGTTCTCACGAAGGTAAGTGGGTATAACAAGAACAGGGAGATAAAGCAGTAATATGTTGGTAGTACAGCTAATATTTGTTTGAGGGTGGTAATACAGTTTGACGGTGGTATTACAGTACAACGGTTAATATTTCTTTCTGCTACAGTTTATATTTGTTTGTGTGTATGTTATGTGTGACATGTGTGCAGAGATACAAAATAAATAAAAACTGTTTTTTAAAACAAACTTGGTGAAGGATATATAAGATTCTTAACAGCCGAATATACATATATTACTTGTTTTTAAAAACAAATCGTATTTGTCCAATTTTTATAACCATGAACTGAATTTATGTAAGAGGAGTTCTACACGTGGTAGTATTAATTTTGGACTTATTCCCTTCTGTCTTTACAACATTTTCTGTAATTTTCTTAAGGGGACCTTATATAGGAGTAGGATCAATTATGAACCGATCATCGTAAAATCTTGTAGAACGATTTTCATTCATACATATAATTTTCTTGATGTACTCGCATTTTTAAAGTAATACTGATCGTTAAGGTAATTTCTGAAAGGGACCTTTTATGGGGGGTAGGGTCAATTATGGACCCATCCACACAAAATTTCCTAAAGTTATTTGGGGTCATACGAAACTTGTTTATGTCGAATTGATATTGGTAGATAATGTCTCAGTAATCATTGACATTGTTATACGAAAGTACACTGATTTAAATTAAAAAATGTTTGTCATTTCATTCATAAAACTTATCATGTTGTACATTATTTTCAGATTAAACACTCAATAAATTATTTAATTATGATAAGTTAATATATTTTTTTCAAATATTATCAATTAAATAAGATATATATGTATGCAAAAAAGTGATGGTCACAAGTCCCAAACTTTTATCTATTAAATTATTTATATATATTTTTTATAGCTTTTTAAAATTTGCAAAAAAATATTTTAATGCTTAACCCTTATATTGACAAAAAAAAATCTTAAGTAATATCTCAAAAATATATTAAACCATATTCTTTATATAAGGGTTATTCTTTGAATAAAATTTTTAAATTTCAATAGTTGCTGAACTTTTCGCGGTAAACGCGTTACAAAGTACCGTGTGTAACTTGTTATATGAAAATACATTATTTCAACTTTTTTTGACTGAAGCCTTTAACGCGTTGCCGCCTACCACGCGTGTTGTGTACCATGCTTTCAAGCATTTTACGCGTCTGTCAAAAAAGTATAATCAATGTATTTATATGCTGAAAGTTACAAGTAGAAAAGTGTATAATGCCTTGACGCATAGAATGCTTAAAGTAGATCTACTTTTTACTTTTATAAGCGTCACAAGCGGTGCACAAACATGTCAGCTAATTTTGACATTTTATATTCTTTTATTAGTGCGTATTTTTTCAATTTTAAGAAATTAATATGAGTTTAATGATGAAAAAATAAATAAATCCTGTATATGAGTTTAATGATGAAAAAATAAATAAATCCTGTATATAAAGGCAAAGTTTTTTTTTTTTAAATAAAACAAAAAATTGGCGCTTAAAAAGCGTCGCATGTAACTTGAAGCGTGGAATGCGAAGTAGGTTCGAATTAGGTATAACGCGAAGACGCGTAGTGTGGACCTCTGGCTTTAGCATTGAAATGACGATATAACGATAGATTATAATTTATCTATCGCTTAGTCTGACGTTAATTCTACGAAAAACTCAATAGTGGATTTTTACCGTTTAAAGGTTAAATATTATTTTAAAAGGAATTATTTAAAATTTTTGTTTTTCTATATAATGGTAACCGTAACTTTTTGTAGGACCACACTATTAAATATGCATTTTATCTGATTAAAAAAGTAACGCATATTAGTATTGTTGGTCGAATTTTTTAAACCAGTCATTTGAAATTATCAATGGTTGGTCTAGCGGTCTTTGTGTATAACATCATAATATATTGTTTACAGTTATGTGCTATATTCGAAAGTGATAAAATTGAAAATGTCAACAAGATTCCGCATTCCCAAGCACCGGTTCTTTAATAAATAATATGCATCCAAAAAATTTTCATGCACCAATCCATTGTTAAACTGATTTTTTCTGATAAAAACAAGTGCCAAATACTTTTCTACAAATTTGATATTAACTTTTATAGAAATATTGAAAGTAATTGTTTTCGAAACGTCGTTCAATAATAACTACAAACACTGAAGGTGAGAAAAGGTTTTCAACATGTAAAAAATAAAGTATTTTAACGATATTTTCTAAAGATTATCTTATATAAGTGCTAGTGTTAAATGTGGCCCTATAATCTCTGTACGGTGTTATTGTGAACACACAAAACCAAGTTGTATAAAATTTTATAACAAAGGGAGCACTTATTTCAAAGTTAGATAATACCATACACCGATTTTGCGATTTCAGGAGTAATTAACGTTATCAATAGACCGTAGTAGCCTTCTGTAAAGACACAGAAAAATTAAAAACACATGAAACAAATAAAATTGTATTTATGCTAATTTATGAAGAATTTCAATATTTTTGTCTATCAATATATAAATTTCTATTGCGCCTAACAATTTTTAATTTAATCAAAGTATCATTAAATATTTAAAATGTAATAAACATTAATTAAAGACTTTCAAAGTCCCCAAATGCAAAAATGTTTACAAAATTATTATAATAAATAGAAAGACGGGTGAATCACCAAATAAATAGCTATTGATCTTTGATTAATCCCGTAGTATTTCAGAAACGTGTACAAGATAACGATTTAAAAATTTTTATAATTCAACAAACAACTCAAAATTAATTACTACAGTATGTATCTATAATTATAGGAAAATAAAACCAACAACATTTCTTATTTTCTAGACATTTATTAAAACACTGTGAAAATTTGACAGCACAGTTAGAATAATCTTATTTAGATTGAGCCTATCCTGAGGTACGTTTTACAATTTGTGCAGACATTATATTATTGAAATTTATATTGTATATTTTAAAATAATATCAAAAGTGGAAATGAAAATTTCAAAGTGAATGTGTTTTAAATAATTTTTTAAATCGATTTGAGAAGTAGGAGACAAAACTTTATTAAATATATAAAAATACAAGTGCCTTCAATTATCTGTGTATTTTTAAATCCTTTGTTAGTAAGTAAAGTGTACAAATCGGATTAGACAGGGTCCACACAAGGAAACTTCTGTTGAGAAACTTTTTCTGAATTCTCTTTTGAAACTTTTGTTTCAGATGTTGTTTGATGTTTATTTGATGTTGTACGAATGAGAAGAATAACAAAACAATTTTTCGAGTACGGGAAACTCCTTACGGCGAGAGAGATGAATAATTCCATGAAAAACATCCCACATTCGTTTCTACACAAGAGCTTAATCCCTGCTTAATCTAAAATTTCATATACCTCCCATACAAAAGTACATATTCCCATAAATGGGTTTTTTGTTAATAACTTCCTTCACAATGACGACAACTTCACAAAATTTTAAAATTAAAATCTAATGCCAATGGAATTCATTCAGAGAAAAAATTTTTTTATCGGTCCATAATTGGACATAGCTCCCATACAAGGTCCTCTCCCAAAAATCACTTTAACGCACATAATTCATTATGAAATTAAGATATCCATATAAGATTTGGTACAAGTATTGCTCTCATATAAAGAAATATTACTATGAATTTTTTTTCGATCGGTCCATAATTGGTCATAGCTCCCATACAAGGTTCCATCCCGAAAATCACTTAAACGCGTATAACTCATTACCAAATTAAGATATCCATATAATTTGGTACATGTATTGTTCATATGCATGTAAATATTACTGTAAAAGGTTTTTCCGATCGGTTCATAATTGATCATAGCTTCCATACAAGGTCCCCTCCCGAAAATCACTTAAACGACATAACTCATTAACAAATTAAGATTTCGATATAAAGTTTGGCACAAGTGTTGCTCATATACAGAGAAATAATATTGTAAATTTTTTTTCGATCGGTTCATAACTGATCATAGCTCCCATACAAAATCCCTTCCAGAAAAACACTTAAAGGCACATAACTCATTACCAAATAGTAATACCCATTAAATATTTGACATAAATAGTATTTTTGTACACATAAATGTCATTTCAAAATGTTTTCACGATACGACCATCCTTGGCATAGCTCCCGCAAATCACTTAAACGTACAAAACTCATTAAAAAATATTGATATCCATACATGTAGCAAGAATACTGCTTTTATATACATAAATTACGCTATAATATTGTATTACGATCGGTCCATATTTGGTCATAGTTCTTATACTAGGTCCCCTCCAGAAAAACACTTAAATTGACAATATTCATTACCAAATAATCTTAGCTCCCATACAAAGTCCTTTTACAATACTTTTTACTAAATAAAGCTATTGATACAAAATTTGGCACAAATATTAGTTTTGTATACAAAAATATAATTTCAAGGGTGTGTCGGTCCCATAAACGGTTCCCTTCTGAAAATCACTTAAACAAACATTACTAAATTACGATATAAATACAAAATTCTACAAATATTTGATCAATTTGAAAAATTTTTAAATATAAAAGTAGCTGCTGGAGGGTATTTAAGATTCGGCTCAGCCGAATATAGCTCACTAACTTGTTTTAATTGATTGAGTCATGTCCGTCTGTCTGTGCGGGTGGTCGACCATGTAAAGTTAACATGGCGTGCAAGGTGAAGGTTGCAATTTTTAATAAAATTCAATTAAAATTGCAACTTTCTTCGAATTGGAATAGAACTTTTGAACTAAAAATTTTGTTAAATTCTAGGTATGAGATATTTTAAGAAAATATTTGAAAATACCCCTCGAAAGTAGTTATACCCTACATCACTTTAATAGGGAGGATATATTGGGTTTGTGCTGATGATTGAAACGCACAATAATATTGGTCCTTTACCCACTTTAAAGCTCTTCTGAGTCTATTTAGCTATGTCCGGCCGTCTGTCCGTCCATGTAAACCTTGTAATCAAACTACATGTTGCAATTTTAAAGATAATTGAATGAAAGCCTATTGAAAATGGTTAAGATCGGTCCATTATTTCACCTAGCTCCCATACAACTGAACCCCCGAATAGTGCTTGTAAGCATTGTAATCAAACTACAGGTCGCAATTTTGGAAATAATTCAATGAAATTTAGCATATGATCTTTTATGGTACCGTAGACAAAGTCTATTTAAAATGGTTAACCATTTTCCATTTTTTCACCGAGCCCCCATACAACTGAACCCGCCGAAAAGGACTTTTAAGTTCATAGTTATGTTTTATATACTCGTATGTCGACGAAAAAATGCAAAACCAAGATCTATACTAACATTGATGACCCTCATGTACTTTATAATTATAGGGCCTAGTCCTTATAAAAGCCCCCTTCAAAATTTGACTTAAATGTCTACAGTTTTATTCAACAATAAATAACTTAAGTATATCTGAGGCAAGGTACAATTCAACTTAAATCTTTTAATTTGAAAACTAATTCACATTTTACTTTTTGTAACAGGTGTAGTGCAATATATAATCGGCCTCGCCCGACTATAATTCTACTACTCAGAAATAATCTGCAGAAGAATAATAATACATACTATTAAATTATTTTTAATGATATCAATTTTAGCTATGGGGATATTACCTGAAGGAGTACCACTTTCCTGGCAAGAGACAAAAGCCCTATCCAAGCATGTACAAATACATGGAGTACAACAATTTATAAATCTATATCGTAAAGCTAAAGATCGTCATGATGATCCCTTTAAATGGGGCGATGAAATGGAATATATCATTGTTAAATTTAACCACGATAAAAAAGAAGCCAAAGTTTCTCTGAAAGCAGAAAAACTTTTGAAAATTTTAATTAAAAGAGAACAAAACAATCAAGGCACTGGTTTATGGCGTCCAGAATATGCAGCTTATCAGTTGGAAAGTTCTCCACTTGTTCCGTTCGAGGGAACTTTCGAACACTTTAAGAATGTTGAGCCAGATATGCGCCGAAGACGAGCGGAGATTCAACAGCTTTTGGACGAAGATGAATGTGTTATGACTCTGGTGACTTCTTTACGTTTTGGTTGTAAAGATTTTACTTATCCAACATTTGTAACAAGACCTAATGATCCAAATAGTTATGCTAAATCTCTTTATATACCTGACGAGGCCATATTTAGCGGACATCGACGTTATCAAACTTTATCGCGCAACATGCAAGCGAGACGCGAAGGAAAGATGGAAATTAAATTAAAAGTGTTCAAAGATGTAAATACAAAGTTACCCATTGAAGGTAGTCCTATAAAGGAACCAGATGTCGTACTGCTGGATACAACTTTTGGCAGTAACTTACAAGTTACGATACAGGGAGCTGATATGGCAGAGACACGTTATTTGTACGATCAATTAGCGCCTTTGTGTCCCATGATACAAGCTATAACTGCTGCTGCTCCCATACATCGTGGTTTCTTAACAGATTTAGACAATAGTTATTATTATATAGGCGATGGTTCAGATGATCGTACACCAGAAGAAAGAGGCCTTAGACCTCTTAAAAACGACAAGTGCGTTTTAAAGAAAAAACGTTGGGATTCCATAGATTCTTATCTCACTCCCGAAGCTGAGAAATACAATGACATTGAACTTTATTATGATCAGGAAGTATATAACCACTTGCATAATGAAGGAGTTGATCATGTCATGGCACAACATATCGCCCACATTTTCATGCGTGATCCTTTAATTATGTTTACTGGTCAAGTAGATCAAAACGATGAAGAAGAAACTGGACATTTTGATAATATTAACACTTCCACCTGGCAGACTTTGCGCTTTAAACCCGCCATACCCAATACAGATCTGGGTTGCAGAGTAGAATTTCGACCTTGTGATATACAAATCACTGATTTCGAAAATGCTGCTGTTTCCTGCTTTGTTATACTCTTAACGCGTGTCATTCTTCATTACCGCTTGAATTTCCTCATGCCAATAAGCAAAATCGATGAAAATATGGTGACTGCTCAAAAGCGTGATGCCTGTCGTAAAGAGAAATTTTGGTTCCGTAAAAATATAACCAAATCTAAGAAACAGAAGAATGGAGTTGGAAATGATGAAAAAAGCAATAGCTTTCCTCAAAATGTTCTAAAAAGAGGTCTCCACAATGTATCAGATTGCATTGAACAAAATCGCATAACAAATGGTTACATCAACGATTGCCAGACTAAAGAATTAGAACTCATGACAATCGATGAAATATTTAATGGAAAGGTAAGTCTTCTAAAGATAAGATAATTCGTAATTTAATTTGTGTGTTAAATTTCATTGAAATTAGCCAAATATTACCCATTAATGTAAACCCTAGCTTGACATTATTACACAAATTAATTCTAATTAATCTTAATTCATAATAATTTAATTGATCCTGATTGACTGTAATTATTAGAGCATATTTTCAAAACATAAATATATGCGTAGATACATTAACAACTTTAGACAATTTCTTATCAATTTAACATTTTGTTGTTTCTACATTTAGTCCGAAATGTGTCCTGGTTTGATTCCGATGACTCGCGATTATCTCAAAACTCAAGATTTGGATAACGAAACACATAATGTTTTAGAAAAATACATTCGTTTTATAGAGAACAGAGCATCGGGCGAAATTCAAACAAATGCTATGTGGTTAAGAGAACAAGTCCACAATCATCCTGAATACAAGTAATATCTTTGAAACTTATTTTTAATATTATTTTATTCTTAATTATAAACAAATAATTATATTTTTATAGGAATGATTCAGTTGTTAGTGAAAGAATAAATTACGATATTTTAAAGACGATTAAATATATCCAAGATCAAGAAATAATGGAAGCATATTTATTAAAATAACAAATGTGTATTGTAATTTTGATTTGCAGCTTTAAATAAAAAAAACTAACAAATAAACTAAATTTTCATTTCGATATCGTGCACGAAGAATTTCAAGATATTGCAAAATTTGACCTTTGACCTAAAAATACTTCATATTACTAAAAATTTTTATATTTTAATTTAAATTTTTAAATTAAAATAATATATGTAAAAATTTAAAATAAATTAGTTATAAAACACAGAAATCGGTAAAAATTGTAAAATTTATTACAAATTTATCATATTTTAAGAAATAATCTTTTAAAAATTTGATTAAAACAAGAGTTTCTTCCTGAATAAAGATGTTTTTGTACATACCAAATATTTGAAAGTAAATTATCATTTCCTTGATTAATTCTGGAGATTTATACCTTGCACGAAATTAACTTAATGAAACAAGACATTAACAAAACAGATATACATATGTATGTACGTTCCCACGAAAATTGATCTTCGCTCCGGAACGCCCTGAGTCATAATCGGCCAAAGATTGTCAGCCCAGCGATTTTTTTCCTTAGGAAAAAACTATTGCCCACAGTCGAACTGTTACAACAACATATGTATTTAATTACTCTTGATTTATTGAAATAAAGTGATACTTAATTCTAAAAATAAATTTTGTATTCAGTTCTTTAGCACATCAATTATTTTGTTATTTTGAGGACATTTGAACATGATTTCAATTTAAAGAATCCGGACGATAGGCCCGATACATATTCATTTCATTGGGAAATGTTTTAAACAATTCCAAAAGCATATTCGCTTTAAATTTGCGATAAGCATCAATTTTACCCTTGACTTCCTCATTCTTAGCCAAAGCCTTTTCCACACAATCCTTGGTATACAACTGTGGGTTCTTGTCCTGATCAATGTAATCGAACACTTCAAATGGTACATAAATATCTTGAACTTGATTCTTTAATTTATTGATTTCCTGGAGGCCAGTAACGAGTCCTTGGCTGAAATGGCATAAAAAAAATAAATTTCAATTATATTAGTAATTTAAAAACAAAAAAACTTACATTTTTTGATTTAAAACATTTTGTCCCTGTGGCTGGAAGTCACTCACGATAATGCGTATTTGTCTGACATTTTCTATAAACATTTCCAACTGGGTTTCAAGATTTTCCAAAGGAGCCGACATTTTTAATAAATTGAACAAGTGTAATTAATATTTGTATGAATATTTTTATGCACAAATAAAATTCTTTTTGCAAATTGTAAGAAATATCACAATAAAGAAAAAATACTGATGACACTTGTTAAAGTTCTCCGCCGATACACATTATCGACGGCGGTTGGGCTTACTCTAAACATTTTAACGGCGGCATAAAATTTATAAATTTTAAAACAATTTTTGTCTGTTTTAAAATCAAAAAATCTAAGTTCACATGGTTGTTAGACATTTTCTAAATTCTGCAAATGTTGTAACTTTGTATCGCAGCTTTAACACTTAAAATCAATATAAGTTGTTATTTATGACCATGACTGTTATTAATTCTAAACAGCACTGAACATACTCTAAGACAAAAAAATAGCGAACACTGAACATAATCCATATACTTGTTTTTATTCATATTCCTTCATTCTATTGCAATTCTTTACAATTTATTGCAGTTTTACGTAAACGACTGCCAAGAGAGTAAAAATTTTGCACAAATTATGGCTAAACATGCATTAATTGGTAAGATTTTTTAATTCAACTTATAGTAACTAAATAAAGTAATTATATTTAAGGTGGTGGCAGTGGTTTTATAGGCTCCCGGTTGTCTAAACATTTAGCCGGCCAGGGTTATGAGGTCACTGTAGTCTCACGTATGCCCGGCCAAAAACGTATTACATGGCACCAATTGGAAAAGGATGGTTTGCCTGATGGCGTAACATCGGTAGTAAATTTAGCCGGCCAAAATGTTCTCGATCCTTCACGCAGATGGACTGCCGGATTCAAACAAAATGTGTGGAATTCTCGCATTAACTCTAGTGCAACCTTGGTCAAGGCCATAGAAAAATCACAGGCGGTTAAATCGTTTGTAAACATTTCAGGTGTTTCGCTTTACCGGCCTAATGACAACAAAGTTTATACGGAAGATGATAAAGGAGAAGAATTTGATTTTATGTCTAAATTGTGTATAGAATGGGAGAAGGCAGCTACTCTGCCAGATGCTTTAACTTCTAAAACGAGAGGGGTATGAAACTTTAAAATATATAATCATGGTGTATTAGGGCCTAAACTGTTGTTTAGGCTATAGTCTACTCTATATAAATTTGGACTACATCTATGAAATGTATTTTAGTCTATAGTATAGATTTAATACTAGTCTATTCAAAGACGCGCACTTGGGTCCTATTGGTCCCTTTGTGATATAATACTAGTCTATAGTCTGGACAATATATATAGTTCAAATTATGGATAAACCTTTAATCTATTATATAAAACAATCTATAGACTGGACTTCAGAAAATTCTATAGTATGTAAAATAAAATAGTCCATATACATCTGTTAAAGACTGGATCAGGTCAAAATTATATTTTTGCCAAGTTCGTGATTATAAAAAGATCTTTAATATGTACTTTAGAGTATGCTATAGTTTAGACTATGAGATAGTCTATATTTTGGACCATAATTTAATTATATTTTTTCTATTTATGTATCCCAATAACTATAACAGGTTAAACTAAGAACTGGAGTCGTAGTAGGACGTGAAGGCGGTATGATACAAAACATATGGATGCCTTTCTTATTAGGTTTGGGTGGTCCCATGGGCACTGGTAAACAAATTTTACCCTGGATACATCTAGAGGATCTCTGTCGTTTAATACAATACTGTCTAGAATCGGATAAATGTAATGGACCACTGAATGCTGTAGCACCTGAAATTGTTACTAACGGACAATTTTCTAAGGTTTGTTTACTTCTATTTACAATATTAAATTATAAATTGTATACTCCTATATCATAGGCGTTTGCATCTGCTCTAAGACGACCTTGCCTATTCCCAGTACCTGCCATCGTAGTAGAATTGCTTTTTGGCAAGGACCGTTCAGCTTTACTGTTAACTGGTGCTAAAATTCAACCAAAAAGAACTTTAGAAACTGGTTTCGAATTCAAATATCCCACTGCCAAGTCTGCCTGCGAGGAGGTGGTGAAGAAAACATAAGTTTGATAGTAATAATGTGTTTCTTTGTTAATTATTATTCATTATGCTTAAAGTAGAGTATTTTAGTTGTATTTTTTAATTTATTTTAATGAAATATTGGCAATAAAATATTTCCCATTACGAAAAAAACTTGAAGATGTCATACTTTAGAATCTATTTTTTTTTTTTTTTGCAACAATATATTTTCCACAATATGGAATGGAATCTAATATACATTCGCAGAGTAATCTATGACTGGTATATAGACTAATCTAAAGCACAGACTACAGATTAATTTATGTTACAGGCATATAGTACAAACTAGGGTTCTATAAATCGACTTTCGAATAATCGAACAATCGACATTTTGTCGAAAAAAGTCGAAGTCGACAATTTTGTTCCAAAAAAGTCGATAACTCGACTATCGTCTATGAAAAAAGTCGACTTGTAAATAAAAGTCGAAAAAAGTCGGAAAAAGTCGAAAGAAGTCGAAAAAATCGGAAAAAGTCGAAAATGGTCGAAAAAAGTCGAAAATAGAAAGAAGTCGAAAAAACTCAATAAATTGCAACAAATAGAAAAAATATATATATATAAAATTTTTTATAATAATAATAGTAATTATAATATAATGATAAATGGCAACATTATAGTTGGAAAAAGTCGGAAAATAATCAAAAAGTCGAAAAATCGAAAAAAAGTTGAAAAGTCGGAGGAAGTCGAAAAATCGACTATTTATAACATATTAAAAGTCGAAAAATCGACTTTTATTTAAATGAAAAAAGTCGAAAAATCAACTTTTAATTAAATGCAAAAAGTCGAAAAGTCGACTTTTCATAAAATGCAAAAAGTCGAAAAATCGACTTTTCATAAAATGCAAAGAGTCGAAAAGTCGACTTTTCGTTTCAACTACAGACCCCTAGTACAAACTAACTGTCCAGACTATTGAAAACCCTATAGTCCTGATATAGATAATCTCGACTTGAGACTTATCAAACTTATTCAAAACCAAATTAAATTTTTTATGGTAAATTATTTTTCAGTGTATTTATTATCCACGTCTATCAAACTTTATTTAAACCTATTTAGAATGCTAATATCTAATGTAATACAGTTCGTTATTGGGAATCGAATTTATAATGAGGTAGTGAATGACGAATAATTGCATCGTGAAAACGGGGTATTATTGTGTTTTTCTACATTTTAACAACCCTGTTTTTAAACAGTCATCAAAGAGAAACTTATCTGACACGTCAGTGTTGTTTTTGGGAGAGTGGCGCAAAGAGCAAAGAATGATGACAAACTGTCAAACGTGCAAAAAGAAGAATTCGAAAGAACGATAAAAACGAAAGAAAATCTCCCAAGGAATTAATTTTTTTTATATAAAATTAATACAAATTAAAATATTAAAATAGAAAATAAGTAATAAAAAGCAACACGAAGGTAAAGTAAAAATTAATTTTAAAATAACTATATACCGCAGCAAAATGTGTAGAAAAACTTTTACTGAAAAATCCCAAATGTAAGAAAATTGTTTTTAACGCCGTGTTTCTTGTTATTTTTGTACTTCTAGAACTCATCT
This sequence comes from Lucilia cuprina, assembly GCF_022045245.1. Taxonomy (NCBI): domain Eukaryota; kingdom Metazoa; phylum Arthropoda; class Insecta; order Diptera; family Calliphoridae; genus Lucilia; species Lucilia cuprina. Next base: position 24,400,124 of record NC_060951.1, read on the forward strand.
TGCGTGGCATACAAATAAGCTATTGTTGTAATATTGCTGTTTGTTTTAGCTGGATTATAATATTAAGAAAACAAGATATATTTAGCAAAAGAAAATATCAAATCAAAATATTCAGAAATGAAAGGCTTTTGTAATTTGCTGTGGGCCAACATATTGTTATGTCTCATCTGGGCGTGTGCAGTGCAGTCGGTGGAATTCACATTTGATTTAGCCGATGGAGCTGAAGATTGCTTCTTCGAGGAAATTAAACGCAATACTACCGCCTATTTAGAATTTCAGGTTTCCGCTGGTGGTCAATTAGATGTCGATGTTATGCTCAAGGATCCCCAGGGACGCATAATCTATGAACAGCAAAAGGCCACCTTCGACAGTCACCAGTTTGTAGCCGAAACGACAGGTGTTTATACCGCCTGCTTTAGCAATAAATTCTCCACATTTTCCCATAAATTCGTTTATGTTGACTTCCAAGTGGGCGAAGAACCCGCTTTGCCCGGTGTCGATGATCATGCCACGGTGCTGACACAAATGGAAACCTCTTCTCAATCCATACACAAATCCCTTAACGATATCTTGGATGCACAAACACATCACCGCCTCCGTGAGGCTCAAGGCCGCAAAAGGGCCGAGGAATTAAACGAACGTGTCATGTGGTGGTCATGTGCTGAAACTGCCGCCATTTTAGTCATTGGCATTGGCCAGATATTAGTGCTGCGTAATTTCTTCTCAGATCGTAAGCCCAGCCAGGCACGATATAACCGTTTGTAGAAACAGTAGTTGCCGTATGGGAAAAATGTTCTACAATAACAATTTTTATTTTAAATTTTTTTTGTTCATTTGTTAAGAAAATACCTCTTTTAGAAAATACATCCACTTAAATGTATTTTTAAAAATTTTTTCCTCGTTCATGTTTCTCATTGAATCTTGCTAAACCTCAATAATTCCTCAGATCATTTAATAATTCCAAAAAAATTTGATTTTTTGTGTTTAGTTAAAAAAAAAATCATCTTAATAAACTTGAAAAACTAATCTTTGATTTATTTTTTGGTTTTTAATTTTAAGTTAATTTTTCTCTGTATTTTTAGTTTAAAAGAAATTTAAATAAATTAAGAAATTCTTATGTATATTTTCCAAAGAACCTTTTCCTTTGATTTGTTTCATTTACATATTTATTTAAATATTACATATAAATACTATTTTGAAAATAGTTGACCAGCCAATGTGTATTTAAGAATTTATGTTATAATTTTGAACCTATTTTAATATTTAACCAGTTCGTGCTCTCGATAAACCAATTTTTGTTATTAATTCGGTATTAGATGTGACTTCTTGATAAACAAATAGATTATTATAGTTTTAACATAAAATACTTAATTTTGGAATTTGCTTAAGAAAATGTCGATTAATATAATTATTCAACAAATTTTTTTTCAGAAAGATCTACAATCAGAATTCCTTTTAGTTCAAAAAATATTAAGTTTGAACAAAGATATTTCTCATATTTCATTTATTTACAATTTTAAGATCTGATAATTCATGACTGTTCGATTCAGGTTTAAACCCGTGAAACTTTTTCACCCGATTTTGGTGCTCTGCAAATCGAATTTTTATTTTAACGTAATTACGAATTCTGGATTATTACAAACAACTTTTTAAGTCTCGATATTTTAATAACTATTTTCATACAAAAAACATCTCTTATAACGCACTAGATTATTAGGAATCCTGGTATAAAACGAACTACTCATTCTCTGTCCCTCAAGTACAATTTCATACAGTTTTCTCTTTTTATAACGAACTTCAAAATTATGTGTTGAAATCATAAGATTTTAACCGACCTGGGCCGGTTACAAAAAAACACTGTAAATTTTTTTTTAAATTTTACAGTGTTTTCTTAAATAAAATATATGATATGATTTGGAAGGTTTTATGTAGCCATGTCTCTGTTGGATTTAGAATCTTAATTTTTAACTGCTCTTTTGTATTGTTTTTTCTAGTTTTAATAAAATTGTTTTAAAGTTCGTTATATAGAGTGCAAAAATGTCCATTTGTTAAATCCCGAATTCGCTAAACTTATTACATATTCGTTAAAGCAGGAAAACACCGTATCTTTTGAGAAAAATTAGTTTCGAAGTTATAGAACTTTTGAATATATATTAGAATGCTCCAAAAATACTAAGTTTCGAATTTTGACCGTCCCCCCACCTAAAATTGTTCTACGGGTTAAAAAAATAAGTCGTGTAAAAATTTAGGTCAATAGGACTACGTTAACTGGTGCCGCAACGACTCTAAAGTTTGAAGATGCATTTACAAGGGGAAAATATGCATTTTTTCAGTTTTCACAAAAGTTTTGTCATTAATAATTTGTTTTTAATGGGATTGCAAACGGGTTTTATTAAAATATGTCCAAATTGGCATTTTTTTAAAACATCGGGGTCATTTTTACCCCAAGGCCGTTTAAGGGTTAATTATTTTTTTTTCACTATTTTTGTAAATATCGGTTGTTAATAAATAAATTTCTTAAGTTTTGTGATAATCTACCTAAAAATAGAAACAATTTCGACTAGTTTCCATCAAAAATTGCAAATATTACAAAATTTGACTTTTGACCTTTAAAGTTTATGGGTTAATGGCGTCCAAATTGTACGAAACTCTTGATTTTTATTCAGAAATATGTGGACTAATAAATTTACAAAAGGTTCCATTTAAAATACACAACAATATAATAAAAAAGCTAATTTTGCAATATATTATATAAAAATGTGTTTTCTCGAAATCCGCTGAATTCAAATTGCAGGTACAGGCAAACTATAAGAGATATTGACCTAATTTTTTTTACTGTTTTATTCCCTAATCTGTTGTCCATAAATCCCTATGAGTTCTCCCAAAAATATTGAAATTTGTTTAACAAAGTATCAAAAAAACTAAAATTTAAATTTTGAAACGACCGTTAAAAATATCAAAATTTTTCGACCATAGCTGAGAACAGGTTTACGTTATTCTATAAGGACAAAAACTCATATTCAAGTAACTACAGATGTATTTTAAGTAATACAATTGTTTTATTAGAATATTTTCAAAAATATGTTTATTTTTTATCACATTTCGAATTCAAGTGCTCTGAGACACGATAATGGCCTGAGGAATTTTTAATAACTTTTAAATTTTTCAACCAATTTTTGTGTTTTTTATCTTTTTGTAACGCTAATTCTGTGTACATTATGATTCTTTGACAATAAAATGCAAACCAAATTGTTTAATGACAAAACTTTTGTGAAAACTGAAAAAATTGCATATTTTATCCTTGTAAATGCATCTTCAAACTTCAGAGCCGTTGCGGTACCATTTTTTGCACGACTCATTTTTATAACCCACAGAACAATTCTAGTGGGGGGCGGCCTGTAGGATACAATTTTTTTCATTCATACAAGCTTGGAGCACTCTAATGTATATTCTCTGTTTGAGAACCTATCTGTCAAGTAGGTATACATTTAATTTGAAAATACTTTAAATTTTTTAAAGAATCTTAAGAATATTTTGTAAAAAAGAAATCTAGAAGAGGCTTAAACATTTCACTATAAAGCCGAGATACACGGTTGTTAGATCTTACAACGATCAGCAAAATGTTTAGAAAATATCTAACAAAAGTCTGAACTTATAATTTTTCTTTATTAACTTTGTCAGGAAAAGCATTACTTACATATTACTAAACAAAATTTGTAAGTTGGCAGACATTTTCTTGAAACGTTGTAAGATTATAAAATTATCAAAATATTTCTATTTTTCTTGTTTCTCTATGGCATACAATTAATGTTTAAGTAAAAAAATCACATAAATCAATTATAATTACCGAACCCCTATAACTACTACATTGTTTGCAGTACAATACCCTAAAATGCAACCCTGTAAATATTTTTCCCAACGAATACAGAAACAAAACAAAATAAGAAAAACGTTGGACAAAAAAAAAACGGAATCAGCTGATTTTGCAATTGCAAAGCACAAACCAGAAAGCAGAAAGCAAAAGAAACAACAACAAACAACTAAAAGATACACGTGCATCTAACAACTACTGTTTAAGATGAAAGAAAACTACAAAAGAAAATCTAAAACAAGAAATATGAATAATGCACAAGCACATAAACGTCAAAATAATAAAATACAAATAAAATTTAAGCAAATATCTTAAAATACAAAAACAATGAGTACAATAAATTAAAAAAAAAACGTTAAACAGCAGCCGCGTTAAAAACTCAACTAGAAAAGAAAAAAAAAACGATGATAAAATAAGATCGGTTCACAAATAAATAAAAAAGAAACGCAACATTAAAAGCAGTACAAATAAAATAGAAGAAACCAAAAATATACGTAAAATTTATTCGCTAAATAAACGTCAAATAAACCGCGTGTTCGTTCGGCTAAAAAATCAAAATTGCAAAAAAGTGCATTTTGCACAAGTGAATTTTGTTAACAACAGAAAATTTATAAAAATATTAAGTTTGTTAAAGTCCCATTAAAAATTCCAACATAAAGCAGAGCATAAAAAGTCTTTAGGTTTAAAGTGTTAAAAAAAATATATATATATAAATTATTTAAAATAAAAGCCGGTTGGCTGCAATTGAAACAAGTGCAAGTTTAATTTAAATTAAATTAACATGTTGGAAAATAATATTTTACGTTATTGTTTATACGGTTCCTGTGTCATTATCTCCTCTGAAATATTGTATCATTCCTATTATTGGCTTAAGAAAAAGCTACAGCAACAATCATCTGCTCAAGAAGTGCATGAGGTCATTTGGACCAATGAGTTAACACAATCATGTGCTGCTCGACATCGTTTCAACAACACTAGTGGTGCTTCGCCTTCGTCAACGCCCACCAGTGTTTCCTCGCCAAGCATGACCTCACAAGGTCGTATTGTTAAATTACTCAATCCGCAAAAAACGCCCGCGAAATGTAGTAATCCTTATTGTGCCGCGTACAATGTCGGTCGTTTAATAGAGTTTGTCGATTCGGCTAAATACTCCATCGATTTGGCCATGTACACATTTACGTCGTTTGAATTGTCGCAGGCATTTATTCGTGCTCTTCAACGCGGTATTTTAATTCGTATTATAAGTGATAAAGAAATGGCCTATTCCAGTGGTTCACAAATAATACCACTAACAAAAGCAGGTTAGTAAAGAAACACATGAATTTTGGTTACTTGGTAGGAAAACAAACTAATTCTTATTGGTAGGGAAAATATTTCTAATAGGAACCTGTTTTAATATTTTCTTCTTTTTGTTGTTTTTTTTATTGTGTAATGTTAGGAAATTATCTATCTAGGTTAACTTTATGGATACGAAATCAATGGGATTTCTTATTAGAATTAGGAAAAAAATATTTCATGCATCAAGGAAGAACACAATTAAATTTTGAAAATAAAAATGATGAATGTTCCTTAAAAAATATTTATAGGTATAAATTTTAAATTCAAAAATAATTTTAATGTAAAATACTTATATTCGAAAATATTTCGTATTCGATATACCTATTATGTTTTAAATTAAAATATATATTCAAAACGTTCAAATATTTCAATATACAATTTCATGCTCCTATTTGTTATTAAATTTTTTACCCGAAAAATTGTATATTCGCAAAATTTTCCATATAAAAATGTTCATGTTCGAAAAAATATTAAAATATGTAAAAAAATGATTACTGAATGTAATCTAATCGAAATGTTTAATATTCTATAGATAATTTTAAGTTCGCAAACATTTTTATAAAAATGTTATATTCGAAAATATTTTTTATTATTTTTTAAAATTTAAACAAAAAAAAAAAAAAAATCAAAACAAAATTATGCTCATAATTTGTTATTAAATTTTATTTAAAGAAATTCGAAATTTTTCATTCATTTCTTTAAAATATTTAATGTTCAAAAAAATTTTAAAAATCCATAATTTTATAAAATTTCTACAAAAAATTTTTAAGACAAAATACCTATTTAAAAAATATTTGTTTAAAACATTTCTAAAAACATTTTATAGGTATATAAAAAATATAAAACATTATAAAAACATTTATGTTCAAAATTAATTTGTTTGATTGAAAAAAATCTATTTCAATTTCAATTGTTTTATGTTTGAAAGCTTTTTATACACTCAAAAAAAAAAATCCATGCCTAATGTGTATATACGAAAAATGTCGTACATAGTACGAATCGTTCGTTGTTTCGTACCACGAAATTCTTTCGTAATATATACGAAATTGTACGAAATATTTTAATACAATGCAAAATATTCTTGAAAAAATTAATTTACAAAAATTGAAAAAAGAGAATTTTGAATAAATATGGTAAAATTAACGAAATATTAATTTATTCAAACATTTTTGTTCTTTTTAAAATAAATTTTCAATTTTTTTTTATGAAAATAATTCGTGAATAATATTATACTTTTTCTTAAATTTTATAAAAATGTTGTAGTTTTATTTAATCATAATATAATTTATATCATTATGTTTAATTTCGCTAAAATTTAAGAAAAAAAAAATTATTACGAAAGGTTTTCGTAAAAATAGAAAAGGGTTTTACTAAATAATATTTCGTATTATACACGAAATTTTTGTAAATATTACGAAAATAGAAGTTACGAAATTTTTTTTCGTAAAGTTGATCATGGATTATTTTCAGTGTAGAAAAATTTAAAGTTTGAAATTTTTTCAAGTTGAAAACTTTTTGTAGAAAAATTTTAAATTCAAAGTGAAACATTTCATGTTAAAAATTCCGACTTTTCAGTGAAACAAATTTTACGGTTAAAATTTTTCTAATATTTAATTATCAAGTACCTATGTATAAAAAATTTTCATGTTAGTAAATTTAAAAAAAAAATACAATTTTAAAAACATAATATCGCAATTGAACAGTATATTTTCAGTAATTGATATTAGTAATTCTAAAAATGGGGAATAACCGAGTAATATCACGCCATATAAAAACACTTTCGTTAAACATATTTTCTAACCTTAAAGATGTGTACGTGTCTAAAACCACGTGCATTGTAGATTTCAAAAAACAACAACAACTTTGAAAATGACGTCAGACTTATAAAAACTCTGCTGGTGTTGTTGCTCAAATTGTGCAATTTTATTTTTTTTGTTTCTCTATTGTTTAAAACATCAAGAGTTCTAAAGATGAGGGGAAATGCTGCGGCAAATGGTAAGCCCTCTTCATTACCATTCTCCACCTTTCTCTTCTACATATTAAAACGCTGTGTTAGTCTTATGCTCCTCCTCTGCCAATTACGATCAATCAAATTTAATAAACCATGACAACAACAACATTATCAACTTCCGCAGCAGCAGCAACAACAGCAGCAATAATAATATTTGCATCGTTTTTTGTTTGTATTGCCCGTTGCATACAGTGTGAATGACATGCGCACATACGATTATATTACGTAGATACGACTATAGATAAACAAGTGATATTTAAGGGAATTGCGTTCATCCAGTGTTGGTTTTGTTATTGTTGTTTAGTGTACTTTTTTGTCGAAGTAACTAGAAACTTATAGAAAATTAGTTTAGCTTTGTTTCCAGATGATTATTTCTTTAATTTAATTTGTTTTAACACAAATGTGCATTACTATATTGTCGTCATTTTTTTTGAGTGCAATGATCGTTAGATTAGTGTACTCTAATATTTTAGATTATTTCAAGGTGACACCTTTTATACAGCACACTAATAGAATGGGGAGGGTATTATGAGTTAGTGCTAATGTTTGTAACATCTAAAACTATTGATCCTACAGCACGCAGCACTAGATTTACCTATGTCGTTCGTCTGTGTAACCAACTTTTTAAAGATATTTTGATTATATTTGGTACGTAATTTTGTTTTGAATCAAGGACGAACTCCTGTATGATTATTTAACCTTTCTCCAAATAAAAAAAAGTATTTATTTACACAATTTTTAATACCAAAGTGTTAGAAATGTACTAAGACTTGGTAGCATTCATGCAACAATAACTGCAATATTCATGGGTATAGAAGAAACAACATATCTGTCACTTTTATAGTTTAATTTTCGAAAGAAACCAGCCTTTAATAGTAGACTGGTTAGACGCAGTTAGTTTCTTTCAGAAAGTGGGGCAGTAATATTTCGGAATATAGAGTTTATTATAGACCTGACTACAGACTATACTGTAGGGTAGACTATATAATAGACTATAGAATAGACTATAGACTACACTGACGATTAATAATCTCATACATAATCTCAAATTGAAATGAGTGGGAAATAGGCTGGCTTGAAGTAATCGCAATTGAAGCTTTACCAATTACATATTTGTAATTGTACTTGAAGGTTTTCTAATTACAATTACTTGTAATTGTAATTGATGGGTTTCAAAAACATTTACTTGTAATTGTAAATGAAATCATTTGATTTCCTTATAATTACATGTAATTTGTAATTAGTAATATATAAATTACAATTAAAGTAATTAAATTACATTTAATTGTAATTGGCAAAAACAATTAGAAGTAATTGTAATTGGTCATTAGACAAATAGTTTGATAATTTAAATCCTGTCTACCATAATAGAACAATAACTACTTATCTACCCGATGTTAATTACACATTACAAGTAATTGTAAAATCTTTAATTACAACTAATTGTAATTTTTTATTGCACAAACATGTATTACTTTGTGTAATCATTGACGAACTGGGGGAAATTTAGACTCAGCCTTGCAGTACACTATGTTTTATCGGATTAATTAGTCCCTTCTTTGAAATAAACACATTCCATTAAGAACTGGAAGAAATTTAGGCTCAACCTCGCAGTCTACGATCGGCTTATCGATCGCAATGGGCTGATATTAATTATAAATTAAATTTTGGTAAATTTCTCTACTGAATAATACAAATAAATTTTAGTCATTAAAAATTATGCTTATTTAAAAAAATAACTAAATTATTAATATTGTATGATTAAAGTTAATATAAAAAACTATTAAAAGTTTTCAATAGAAAACTAAATAAAAAAATGTATACCAATTTGCTATATAAATCTAATCTTTATTAGTTATTTTTTTATATAATTATTTCGACTGACTACATGCAGTCTGGACAACTACAAAATCAGCAAAAAAAAAACAAACAAACAAACAAAAGCAAACAAAAAGTTTTATTAGTTCGTTAGTGTCTAAGAAAGAGTAAAAAAATGCTGCAAAAATATGATTTCATTTGGCAAAAAAATATAATTTGTAGAATCTATCATTTTAAATTTTTTTGTTTTTATTTTTTTTGCATGTTCTTTTTCTAAATTGTAGTCCGTTAGCTAGCCTAGATGTTGGTTGCTGCTGCTATTGCTATGCCAAACATTAGCTCCCCCCTTTAATTTATAGTAAACAATAATAAACAACAACAAAATGCATAGATGAAGTTTTTGTTGTTGCGTTTTTTTTTTCTCTACTGCTTTAGTTGAATTTTAAAGTACAATCTACAAATATGTTTGTTATTGTATTTTTTTTCATTCTACCTTTTCATTTATTTTCTGCACTTACTCATACTCACACACGACAAATACATTTCTTTCGTTTTAAACAAAAAATTGTATCTATAACGCTAACGCAGTCGGTAAATTTTTCTTATGTGTAAACAATTTTTGTTCTTAGGTATAAAGGCAGAATGAAAAGTTAATTTGAAATAAACCTTTTTTAATTCCTTAAGTATTTTCTGTTGCTTTCAAGAATATAGTTTAGAATATAGCCTGTTGTATATAGATAGATAGATAGATAGATAGATAGATAGATAGATAGATAGATAGATAGATAGATAGATAGATAGATAGATAGATAGATAGATAGATAGATAGATAGATAGATAGATAGATAGATAGATAGATAGATAGATAGATAGATAGATAGATAGATAGATAGATAGATAGATAGATAGATAGATAGATAGATAGATAGATAGATAGGTAGATACATAGATAGATAGGTAGATACATAGATAGATAGATAGATAGATAGATAGATAGATAGATAGATAGATAGATAGATCGATAGATAGATAGATAGATAGATAGATTGATGGATAGATAGATAGAGAGTTAGTTAGTTAGTTAGTTAGTTAGTTAGTAAGTTAGTTAGTTAGTTAGTTAGTTAGTTAGTTAGTTAGTTAGTTAGTTAGTCAGTTAGTTAGTTAGTTAGTTAGTTAGTTAGTTAGTTAGTTAGATAGATAGATAGATAGATAGATAGATAGATAGATAGTTAGTTAGTTAGTTAGTTAGTTAGTTAGTTAGTTTGTTAGTTTGTTAGTTTGTTAGTTTGTTAGTTTGTTAGTTTGTTAGTTTGTTAGTTTGTTAGTTTGTTAGTTTGTTAGTTTGTTAGTTTGTTAGTTTGTTAGTTTGTTAGTTTGTTAGTTTGTTAGTTTGTTAGTTTGTTAGTTTGTTAGTTTGTTAGTTTGTTAGTTTGTTAGTTTGTTAGTTTGTTAGTTTGTTAGTTTGTTAGTTTGTTAGTTAGTTAGTTACTTAGTTAGTTAGTGGCATACTGTGCACTTTTCACACAGACTTAAATATACTTTGACTGTCCATGTCAAGTTAAATCCAAATCCGACCAGGCGTATAACAGACTTACTTCTAAAAAAATTATTATGCCCAACTGTAACTGTAACGTAACTTACCACATGGACTGTAGGTTTTTCTGCAATATCATATGAACTTTTAACTGCGGTCCAATTTGTAGAATGGTATTCACTATGCGTCCAATTGTAGAATGGTATTCAGAACTTTAGTGTATAAATGGATAAACTGTGGTACACAACTTGTATCTTATCTTTAAATTTTCTATTATTGTCCTATCTAAACTAAATTATAGTATCATCTGTGCTACAGTATGATAATTGCGCTATAGTATGATAATAGTCTTGTCAATAGTCTATTCAATAATTTTGACTGTAGTTTGAATAATGTCTAAATTGTTTTCGAACTACAAACTGGATTATGTTTTGGGCAATAGTCTTTCTAGACATTTTCGTAACTTGGTCTACAGTCTAGACTCTAGAGTATAATCTGTACTAAAACAGCTTTATAGTAAGGTTTAAAGTCTGATCCGCAGTCATAACTATAATCGGATTTTGTACAAAAGTCTACTTTTAACTTTTTTTAAAACTTATCTGTAAATCAATTACAAAACATTATCAGACGGCCCTCGCTTTTACTTACGAACTATGAACGTTATTCGTTCGTACTCTGGCTTGTTTTTTATTCTTCTTTATTTTACTATTTGCTCTTCTTATTATCATTTTACACTTGGCTCCTCTATTTGGATAGTGACAACATATAATTATTGTTGCCATGTTTGATGTTCAAACAGTTTGAATAACGACAAACAAAAAATCGCATGCAACAACAATAACAAAAAAGCAAACCTGTCATGTTATTTAACTTATTAACAGTTCAACGCAAAACTGACGGACGGACAATAAAAGTAAGCAGGCAACAGCAATCTGTGCAGCCCACTAACTGTGCACCACATTTGATTTTCATTCAACCTTGAAAATAAAGTATTCATTACTTTAATTTATTGAAAATATTGAATCAAAATGAATTAATTTTTCTGATTATTTTATGATGAATATGGTTTTGTACAATTTTGCGAATATTCTTACCTTATTCGAATTGTTTTGATTTGAAATACTTTATTAGAAATTCCAAACCTTTTATAAATAAAACATGTTTAGCTGTTTGTTTTATCAAATAATCTTTTGGCACACGTAAATAAAAACAAGTCATCTCAATTATCTTTATAAAATAATTTTTTTTTTTAAATTTATTTCCGTTTCAGATTTAATTTATGTATCGTAATAAATTATTTGTTTTTTATAATATAATCATATACATATTTAAATTAACTAACAATTCATCCATCCGGTGCAAATGTACCAACAACAAAATAAAATGTTTGTTAACAGTTTGTTAACATCTAAGAAAAAACTAAAATACAATTTTTTGCAATAATTTTGGCACAAAGCCAAACAAATACTTTTTGTAGATTTCAAAGAAAATTTAAAAACATTTTTTTATGAAAAATATTATTTATATTTTAAATTATGAGGCATAATAAAGTACATACAATGTAGGAGATTTTGTGGTTTGTATGGATCAGTTTTTGTAGGTTCTAGTTATTGAACGTGCAAAATTAGATATTTTCAAAATACCCACGGAATTTACGTGCATGTGGTTGAGAGGATCAAATAGAAAGAAATGACAAATTGTATTAAAATCAAACGTAAAAATAAATTATTTTTTCTATATACAAACATAATTACGTATTCATAAAGATATTAATCGTTTATTTTAGGATTATTACGCACATTTTCCCTACAAAATTCATACAATAAACTATCAATAACTTTATTAAGCATTTATGAATTTGGGAATAAATATTCAGTTGTTTATTAGAATGAATGTAGTCTAGTCTATAGTCTAGTCTTTAGTCTAGTCTATAGTCTAGTCTATAGTCTAGTCTATAGTCTTGTATATAATCTAGTCTATAGTCTAGTCTATAGTCTAGTCTATAGTCTAGTCTATAGTCTAGTCTATAGTCTAGTCTATAGTCTAGTCTATAGTCTAGTCTATAGTCTAGTCTATAGTCTAGTCTATAGTCTAGTCAATAGTCTAGTCAATAGTCTAGTCTATAGTCTAGTCTATAGTCTAGTATATAGTCAAGTCTATAGTCTAACCTATAGTCTAGTCTATAGTCTAGTCTATAGTCTAGTATATAGTCTAGTATATAGTCATGTCTATAGTCTAGTCTATAGTTTAACCTATAGTCTATAGTCTAGTCTATAGTCTAGTCTATAGTCTAGTCTATAGTCTAGTCTATAGTCTAGTCTATAGTCTAGTCTATAGTCTAGTCTATAGTCTAGTCTATAGTCTAGTCTATAGTCTAGTCTATAGTCTAGTCTATAGTCTAGTCTATAGTCCAGTCTATAGTCTAGTCTATAGTCTATAGTCTGATAGCATATTTTTGCATATTTTACCCATAAAAGCATAATTTTGCATGATTTGACTTTTTAGCATATTTAAGGCATATTTTCGAGTTTTTAGAGCATATTTTACTCTTTTCGTGCATATGTTGATGTTTACGCTTTTTTTTTCGTTTTTATAAATTTTAAATTTTCTTTTCAAAACTTTATTTAAAAAAAATAAAATTCTATTTTTTTATTTTTTTTTAAATTTTTTAGCCCATTTTACAATTTTGAAAAAAATTTCGTTATGTTATAGATTTTTATTCAATAAAGCATTATATTTTAAATCGGACATAAAACCGACATTATTATAGTTTAAAAAACTAATTATTGGAATTTATGACAACACCGATTAAAATGTCAGTTTAAAAGCTATGAATAAAATTGGAAGAAATGTGTCAAACTTTGTCGTTTGAAATATGTTTTTTGGGGACCAAATGGTTTCATGTTATTTATTGGTTATCTGAATGTAAAACGGAATTCTATTATACTAGTTCTTTAAACTATGAGATGAAACATTTATAAAAAAATTTTGTAGGATATAGAATATGACATTAAACATTTATTATTTCATTACAATTTCAGTCCTTTTTGAGCTTTTCAATGTTAAAAAAATAATAAAAAATTTTAGTTTTGGAGCTTATATTTTAAATTTTAAGAGCATATTTTGAGTTTTTTACGGCATATTTAAAGCGCTTAAAACTCTTTTTTAGAGCATGTTTTCGGTTTCCCTGATTTTTACTAATTGATCAGTTTTTACGTTTAAATTTAGCTTAAATTATAAATTTTATATTTATTTTGCCAATTCTATATACTACCACTAGAAAAGAATGGCATTTGAAATGACGCCGTGCATCATTTTTTTTGATTGGAAAATTTAGAAATGGCGCAATTTTTATAAAAAAAATAATATATTCCAGAAGAGAGCAGCACAGCATTCTGCTGTGCACAGAAATTTCCCCTAGCGGTGCACAGCAAAACCATTTTTTTTATATGTGCTGCGTCAAGTCAAAGTGGGCCTAGGGATACGCAGCAGCCTAGCTCCCATAAGAAATACACGTGTTTGTGTGAAGGCGCAGCAAAATCTGCTAATTCGCAGCAACTACTCTCTCTTTAAAAAGTAACCTTTGATGTCTCTGTTTTGTTGAAAAAAGTGTAGTATAAGTTTTCTAAAAGCTATTAGTCATTTTAATGTCAGCCCCTAAAATAGGCAACATATTTTTTAAAAATAAATTACCCCCACATTCACCACCACACCTCGAACCACATAAGTGTGCTATAATTTGTTATTTAAATGTTGTTTAGAAATCATTGCGATTTTCAGTTAATACACAATGGTGACACAATGTCATATGTATGCAATTCTCTGTTTCCAAAATGTCAAATCACATATGAAAAAAATATGACATTTATAGAAACCACATAGAAATATTTTCACAAATTGTCACTCGCTGTCACCTCATCATTCAAGTTGCTCTCTGTTGCTGCGAATAAGCAGATTTGGCTGTGCACCTCACACAAACACGTGTATTTCTTATGGGACCTAGACTGCTGCGTATCCCTAGGGCCACTTTGACTTGACGCAGCACATATAAAAAAAATGGTTTTGCTGTGTACCGCTAGGGGAAATTTCTGTGCACAGCATTTTGCTGTTTTCTGTCTTTTCGAGAGTATTTATTGGTGAAGTCGGAGAGTTTTTTTTAACAAGCGATTGTCAAATCATTTCATTACATTGCACATTGGGGCCAAAGGTACTTAAAACAATAAAGTTTTGATATAAGTGTTTGGTATCAATGAAAAGAGAATTTTTTCTATATTACAAATAAGTAAAAATATAATAACCCATCGAACAATTTTAGGAGGTAATTACCAAGAGATTAAAAATATATATGTATACATATGTATGTTTTTGTGTATCAACAATTATATTTAGAAATTATTGCGTCTTTTCTTCTTTATGCACGTTTATATGTTTATTTAAGAGCAAAACTGTTATACACCTTTCCCTCTTTTAACGCTGAAAATTAAATTTTATAAAAAGAGGATGCGGTGTACTTCAAAATAAGAATTTGAAAATTTAGAAACAATATACATATAAACTGACTCATTGCTTTACATAATTTTCTGAAAAGTCGAATAAAATATCCCATAGGGTAATACAACTCTATACAAATAATTTTTCTGCAAAGATTTTCACAATGATTATGATATATTTTGAAAAATCTTTATTTTTATTTTGGAATAATTGAAGAATTTATTATGTATTTGTGAAACTAATTTAGCTCAATTTAATTAAATAATTTTTGTTTTTATTATGATCTCAATTTAAAATCCGTTAAAAAAAAACTTAAAAATCTACTATGGCAACTCTGGATTCAAAAAGATACAAAATGTATTTTTAATGAATTTTATAAATTCTTGTTATACCGTGATATAGGATTTAAAAATAAATATAAATAAAATTTTACTTTGGATAGGCAATTTGTGGCAACATTTTGATAATGAATATGTTAATATGTTAATATTGATGAATAATTTCTTTAATGGATTGTAGGAGAATTCTGGAATATTTTTCACTATATTTGGTTTTTACATTTTTTAATTTTAAAATTATAATTTATGTTTTTTTTTTCATAATTACAATTTTGATCCCGTTTTTACATAAATGTTTATAAAATTTTACACATGTATTGGCAACAAATTATTTTACCGTAATTTGACAAAAAATTTATACTTTTTATAAGAAGTTAGCGCCTTTTTTCATTATAAACATTAGCTATGTCCGTCTTTACAGGTCGCAATTTTAAAGATAATTCAATGAAATTTAGTATATGATCTTCTATGATGGCAGCAGACGAAGCCTATTGAAAATGTTTAACATCTTCATTATTTCACTTACTCCCCATACAACTGAACCCGCCGAATGGGGCTTTAAGTTCATAAATATGTTTAATATACTCGCATCTCGACAAAAAGTTGCAAAACCAAGTTCCATTTTAGCCTTGTTGACCCTCATGAACTTAAAATTTATAGGACCTCATTGGACCCTAGCCTCTTTAAAAACGTGACATAGGTGCATGAAGGGAAAGCTGACATAGCTTTCCAGCAATATATATTTTTCTTCAAAAATCTCATTTTTAAATATTGAATTATCGCCAACGTTTCCCATATAACTGCCCCAATGTGCATTGTTTCAATTAAAATATCATTATTTTTATCCTAATAATAAAATTATACATAATTACATAATTAAATACATACATACGACACAGCCGACATTGTCGTCCATCGCCAGATGGAACTTCACCCGAGAAACATTTTTTGGTGACTTCAAGAATCGCTGTTTTTCCAGAAAATTTTTAACTCAAATTTTACTTTAAAAAATACACATTTTAAAATTGAAATCACCATAGTTTTCCTTTAAAAAATTTTATTGCTGAATGAAATGTTTGAGTGAATCCTTTGAGGATAGTAAAAACAAAAAAAAGTTCATACCCTCAACATTTTGCTGCACTTTATAAAGGATAAAAATCAGAAAGTATAAAACTTTCTGATTTTTATCTTTCTGTATGCAATGTCTGCTTTCACTCCTTTTTGGTTTAGTTCAAGTCCAATAAGTTATGTTCAGTATTTTAGTAACACGGAATTCCTTATTTATCAAGATTTTTTTTCATAATTTACACCACTTTAGTAAGGATGGGTTTGTGCTGATGTTTGTAACGCACAAATTACACTTCGCAATTTTCAAGAAAATTTTATGAAATTTAACAAAAATGTTTCTTTTGGCTCAGGGACGAATATGGTTAAAATCGGTTCATTATTTGACCAAGTCCCCATTAAACTAAATTTTGCCGATTTTTGTTGACATAAAAGAACATTTAATGTAATTATGAGCTTAAATGCCCTTATCGAGGGGTACGGTTTTATGAAGGCTAGCCAAAATAATGGACCGATTTCAACCATTTTTAATATCGTTTGTCATTGGACTAAAAGAAGAGTATGTGCCAAATTTTAATCATGTTTAACAATAATCTTTAGAATATATTTCTCTTTGTGCTCTAGAAAATATGCAACTGTTTAATAGTTATTTTCTTTATTTATTTCATGATTACCTTTTTTAGGTGTTCCCATACGCTGTAACCCCAACACCATGTTTATGCATCACAAATTTTGCATTCTAGACAGTCCTCTACGTGTTGCCGCCATTCACAAAAAACAAAATAAATCCTTTGACAAAAGTCAAAACAGAAGTATTCTAATGACTGGCTCTCTTAATTGGACCATGCAGGTATTTTTATTGTTTAATATGTAATATGATTAGTAAGAAACTTATTTTTTTTGGAATTTATTATCTAGGGTTTTGGCGGCAATTGGGAAAATATTTTAATAACCAGCAATTTGGAATATATTAGCAAATATTCCCAAGAATTTGAACGCATGTGGCATGTGTTTGATGTGGATTTAAAAATAAATAATAAAAATTAATTAGAAAGCTGTAGATTGACGTAAGTGGATGTGAAAGGTAAGAGGTCTTGTCTGTGATATTTATATTACATATAGTTTAATAAAGCACATTTATCATTCTATGATTTTCATATACATACAGTAGATTTAATGAACATTTCTTTAAAGATTTCTTAAATCAAAATAAATTTGTATTTGTATTTTACCATTACATCCTTAATTCGTTACACCCTCTAACAGCAAACTAAAACTACTACTTGTTTTAAAATATTTCGTAACGGTTGTAATGTCTCTTTTTTCGAAACTTGTAACTTGATATATTTACAGCATACACATGTGTTTGTTGTATGTTGGGTATTCTTTTTTTTAATACCTACTCCTTTTTTAAGATTTTTGTAAATTGTTTTCAATATTATTTAGTGCATGACTATGGACAAAAAGAATAACAAAGTGTTATAGTCATAAAATGTCATAAAATGGGTTGACAAGTTACTTAAATTACTTTTTAATTATGGTTTACATATGTATGTAGAAATTTTCAAATAAAGTACATAATTTACATAAAACATATGTGTGTATGTATGTATGTGTATTGCATAAAATAATCATTTAACTTTAAAGTGGCACTTTTGCAGTATAATTAAAATTAACAAAAACATTTAAAGAATATAACAAAAGTGCAATTAAACGAGATAGGTACAAATCACATTGTAATTATACCTACGATTACATATTATTGAGCATTTAGCAGTTTTTATTCCATTCCATATATCTCATTCTAAGAAAATTTCCATAGAAAATTTCTATAGAAAATATTTCTCAGATTCTGAGAAACCTTTTCTATGATCCCCAAGTCAATTTATTGAATTGAATATAAACCTATATGTAATTAGATTCGTTAAAAGAGGATGGTATTGGGAGATCTCAAAGAAAGTTGTTCCGGTTTTTGTTTTTTAAAATACTTCTACCATAATGTGCTATTCTATTAAAAGTCCATTTCGTTTATGACAAGCTTGTGTCTGAGAATTTTTGATTTTCTCTGCTTATTGCGCATATATTTATTCGTCAAAAGGACTAAACATTTCTACCACACTGGTCTCCTTCGCTTAGTGATACTCAGTGAAGAAATATTCAAAGTTGCCAAAATGCTGCCCTACGGACTGTAATGGGTTGCATACAAATAACCTCAGAGCACCATCTACACGAGGAAATGAAGTCAAGGAACATAATGTCATGCTGACTAAACGGTTCCTCCTGGGATGTCACCGGAGGAGTCATCCCAACTTTAACATCACACCAGTTGGATGCTCCCCCGAGGCATGCCATGAAGGACCTTCGTGTATACGAAGAGAGCATACGAACTTATGTTCAGGGTCCCTTAGATCGGAACTCGTATGCAGCAGCTTTTAAAGACATTCATAGAGACGCCATGAATGTCGTTATTGGAGGTCGCCCACCGCTCATAGCAGAAATAGAAAAGAACCTGCCGCGAAAACAAGTGTTGTGACTTTGGCACAACTGAGATCGGGATGGAGCAACAGGCTCAACGCCTACTGGTTCCGCATAGGCCGTGCCGTCCCCAATATATACCCAGCTTGTGGACAGGGTCCCCATGATACCCTCAACATATTCAACTGTCCAGCCCACCCCACTTCACTTAGCCCAATGGATTTATGGACTAACCCTATTGAAGTAGCCCAATATATTGGCTTGGAACTAATTATAGAACCCCCGGATTAAAAATTGTATAGTTTAAGCTGTTACAACAGCAACAACATACGTTGTATGTAAATATTAATGATCCAAATCCCTAGATGTATTAATTTTCTGGTTTACGCCGATGTTTATTCGCTTAGAATACATTTGATATACAAAAGTTTTTCTTTAACAGTTGCCTGCCGTCTGTAACCAAGTGGTTTTGCTCTACAGCTGGTTTGTGTCTTTGGTTTAACATTTCAAAATAAAAAATATCTTACAATATTTTATCACATTAAAGTATACTTTATTAAAATACTACCTTAAAAACACCTGTTCTGTTGGACACAATTTTTCATATAGAAAATCATCATAAAGTTATGTGGCCCAATCCTGTTGATGGTTCAAGGTGCTATGACGTTGATTATGCTAATAAGACACTTAACCATTTATCAAAAAAAAAAAAAAAAAAAAAAACAATAAAATTAAAAAAGCACATCATAGTGGAAGTAGTAGTGTTGAACCAGTTGACTGCTTTTTGCTGATCCCCCAGCATGTTTTGTTTTATTTTAATGCTGTGGAAAAACTCCCCACATGTATTTTGCACACATTTATAATTAATTTATAAATTGATGCGCTAGTTTAAATTATTAATTTTATGTAAGTTTTTTGTTGTTTCTGTTAAAACCCATATAAATAAATTGCATTACAACTATAAACGCCCCAGACATAGACGGCGGTGTTGTCTATCTGTCTGTCTGTCGGTTCTGTGAATATGGGTACTTGAGCATTAATATGTATTTCATAAATATTCCTCTGAACAGGTAAAACTCATTCAGTCATTGCATAAAATTTAGAATGGTACATTTTGAATATTGAAGAAAAAAAATATATAAATATGAAACATAAATTTCCACGATTCTTTCTTTTTAATTAGGAGCCGAAGGCAGAGGTGCTTAAATTAAAAAAAAACTTATGAAATTGATCAGGGTTGTTGACATGATGACAATTCAACTAATTTCTACACTTTTACAAGCAAGAGCGAATCTATTTAGGACATTTATAAAATAGGGCTTTAGCCTTTAACCCAATTTAAAAGCAAAAATGTTTTAAGTTTATGTTAAATACATTGGTTTCGCAAGCTCATTCTTTCGAGTTGTCCTTTTGAAAAGCACAAAAATACATGTAAAATTGGCATTAGTGTCAAAATATACCATCCGCCAAATGAAAACGTTGGGAACTACTTGTTTAAAACAATTTATTCTTAATTTAACTTTATGCTGCCAAAGACACACGTGTCAGAAGTTAAAATATATTTTATAAGGCAATATTTAAAAGTCTTTAAAAAGAAGGAAATCATCATGTAGAAAATTTATGATAAATTTTTTAAGTATAAATAAATAGTCAGTTACACAAATACAGTGTGAGTTGGAAAGAAGTTGAACTTTTAGAGGATTGTCTTTAAAATTATAAAATTTCTAGTGTAATTAATAGTAAGAAAGCAGAACTAGTTTACGTACAACATTTATTCCAACGTAAATAATATCATGAAATAATTGTGTTGTACTATAAGTTGTATTCTTTTATGATAATTTATCTAATAGAAGTAAAAGTTTTGACCGGTTCGCCATTAAGACTTCAAAAGTAATGTTGGATAGGTTGTTTTGATGAATTCTTCTACACGTTTCTTTAATTACTTCCAAAATAAATATTTACCAGGAAAAATTCCCCTTTATGGAGTTTAAGTTTTATGTCGACAATATCATACGAAAAAACTCTTAACTCTTGAAGGTTATTAATCAAGTTTTTAACTCGTTTTCAGCGATATGAACTTTGATCGAATTCTCGCTTTCCAAAGCCATTGACATTTTTAATAAAATAGTTTCAAATTCCATTTAGGTTGTCGATCGTTTTCGAATGCTAGTGTTTGCATGATTCAAGAATATTATAATCTATGTCTCACAAGAATTCATAGTTACTAATCAGAACCAGAGATTGTACAATCCTGAAGCCTTCATTTTCGTAATATTCTCCACATCCTAGACTATTACAGTTGATTCCTTTCGAAATAGTTTTAATTATTACTTTTTAATCATCTTAATTGAATTTATACTCATAGAACTTTAAGACTATGAAATAAGATTTAAAACAAATAGAGCGATAATGCAGAAAAAGTGTGAAGTTTTTCTTTTAACATCTTGGATCTTATGTTTGATGGCGTCTTAGTGAAGTTCAAGGAGACAAGCTTTAATCATCTTAATTGGATTTATACCCATAGAATTTCAAGACTATGAAATAAGATTTAAAGGAATTAATTCAGAAAAAGTTTGAAGTTTGATGGCGTCTCAGTAAAGTTCAAGGAGACAAGGCAGCTTATTTGTGTTTATAATACCAAGATGTTGATTTACATACTATCGGTATGACAAATGCTATTGCTTTCAATGAGTTGATCTTTGACAAATTTCAAATCTTCAAGACCCAGTGTAATTCTTAACACTCTTCGGATGAGCCTCCCTGCATCTCTGAATGAATATGAACATTACCACTGATGATAATGATGGTTAGACTTATTCCCATTAGATTATACATGGCTATAGAATTAGCATCTAAATAATAAACAAGAAACTGTAAATATTCATCCTCATAATGTTGGATCAGAGGGCGCCTCAGTGAAAGCTATACATATGTACCAGTGCAAAAAGCTAAAAAAGCAGCATAATTATTGTTCGAAAATTTTATCTCTTCTCTCTCACAGAAACTCAAAAATTTGCGAAAGTATAATTGAATCCAGAGCTAATGTTACAAAAATTGCCCGCTATCGGTTTGAGAACCCTCCTTCTACTTAGAAATACTGATGATGTAATTAGGCTACTGAGAAATTTTAGGCTTAAGTTTAGTATGTTCTCCCGAACTGTTACTTTTCCCCTCCATTTGGGTTTTGCTTTTTTTAATTTAACTTCAAGAGAATTTAAAATACTTCTTTTATCACCCACTGTCTCATCGAATGCAGACTATGTCTTTATGTTTTTTTCTTTTTCAAGTTCCATTTTTTTGATAGAGTGCAGTATAACATGAACGCATATATATGTATAGAGTCCATTTGAAGTACATAACCGAAAATGTTGCATGCAACATTTTTGTGCACTCAAGAAAACATACAATAATCAACTGGATTTCATTTATTTTATGATTATTAACAAAAGTTTTATTACAAAAATTATTTTAATAAAATAAAATAATTTCGTTATTATTCCCCCTTTCGTTAAAGATTAATATTATTTTTTGTATATGTATATACTTTCAAAAGCTTTAACATCATTTACAGTTGAGTGTTAGAAACTCCTAAAGCTTTACTCTTCGCTGGTATCTACCATATATGTGAGTGAGTATCTTGTAGATACTCCTAACAGTTTATTTTTTTATATTGCAAACAATATATTTATTTTTTTGTTTAAGTTGAGTAAACCACGCGTCTTTTTTTTCATAATACTTCGTATCCCTATTCCAAATAGTGCCTTTTTTATCATTTAAAAGAATGAAGAGTAGTTACTTTGGTTTCGTTTGCTTGTTTTACTTAAGTAGTGTAGCTGAAAAAAGCAGCTGAATCTTATTTTATAGTATTTTTTTCATTTCAATTCGCAGACGCTTTAGTTTTTTTTTCATTTTGCGATTCGCGTTATAATCATAGCGTTTGGAACCACCAAACCATTTGTGACAGATGTTCAGTTTAGTTTCTTAAACTTGCAATCTTATTCATAGTGGAAACAAAAAGCTGAAGAACTTTAAACAATTCCGTCGTTGTAATGGTCTTCGGGTTTCATCCATCCATTTATAACTTGTTTTATTTCCTTCTTTTTTTTCTGTTTTCATTGTTGTTTTTGGCATAAAGGACTTTTTTGTTATACTGATTTTATTGTGTCTCCTTATGTATCATATTCAAATGTGTTATTTTTAAGGATTTATTTAACTAAATTTAATAATTTAGCATTATTGTGAAATTGAAACTTATATACATAGAAATATACATATATGGGTTATTGTATGATGTCTATGGAATTTATTATCTTGTTAATTAGATTACTTAGGTTTTATTGACCCCAAACCTATAAGTGTTAGGTAAATACATTTTATAATTAAAATTAATAAAAAGTATTTCCAATGAATTGAGTTTTGGGGTCATTAGATCATGTTCTTCTACGATTAATCTCAAAGAAGAACATGGTCAGTAGTAGATTTGGAGCTAGCTACGAGCCACTACTTTTCAGCAAATGTCTGTGTTGGAAATGATGATGATAGGAAATGTACAAATTGTCTGATACATATATAATTCATATCAACTTTATGTTCAACAAATTCATACATACATATGTATGAATCCTTGTTGAAGTCTTCGAAGTTTTTTATATTTTCTTCAGGGTTTATGGTTGTGTAAGTAATTAGAAAAATCATGCCAAAAACGTATAGATATGCAATACTAAGTCTTTGAATCATAATATAAAGTCCAGCAGTTTAAAAAGATCCTAAAATCTATATCTCTTTTTGGGCTATTAATTATCGGATTCTTCTCTGTGTTGATAGAGTGCAAAGTTCAAAATAGGTATAATCCGACACACTTATAACACTACTCAACTTACGTATAACCTGTATCATACACACTTGACGTCATCTGTTTTCTTAGCAATAAGGCCGAACTATTCCCGATTGATAGACTTTAACGTGTATGTCTTTTAACCAATATTATCTTCAGGCAAATTTGTGTTAAAACTAAAGACATTTCATGTATCCTTAAGGGATCTTTTCAATAACCGGGATATTGTAAAGTCCGAAACTCTACCCTGTAGGGTACGTGTTCCTTGGTACCAGATTATAAGGCTCTTTGTTTTGTTTTATAGTCCTGGCAGACCAAAAGCATTGGCAACATCTTTCCCCCGATTGCAACAGCACTAAGATGAAGGTGGATCATTAAGGTAACATGATCCGGGGGGTACGATATAGACAATTTCTGGTGAACAATACGCGAGCGATAAATACAGTCTAAACTCGTAGAAAGCACATTGGTTCATTTGCCAAACAATATTGATATAGTTTGGAGCCATTAAATGACTATTGAACCTCTTTTCAACCAGAGACATGCACCAAACATATAAAAAAACTATATAATTTAGTTACCATTCACCACCTAATCAATTCCCGTTCTAAACTAATACATTCTTTCTTTTTCTGAAAAAAAAACAAAACATTCACATTATAGTCATCAATTTTAATTGCTAGACTTTAAGACTCTGGCAATGCGTTCAAAACTTTTTACTTTTAGCAACAAGCTAAAATAAACTGTACATAATAATTGGCTAAAATTATAAAAAACAGATGTTTTTGTTTTACCATAAACACAATTAGGGCTAGGAAGCTACAAAAGACGACAAGTGCATTGGACGATACAATGAAGCAAGACAGACACTCTCAAATTCAGGCAATTAAGTGGATCAACGTCAAAAGCACACGCAATCATTTTACTTATAAACAATATAATAAATATACAGCAAAAAAAAAAACAAAACTGCAAAAGGGTTATACAAACTACAAAGAGGAAAATAATAATTTAACCCAATCGAATATTAAGACCAAAACAAAAATATTAAAAGATGTACAAGAGAATAATAAAAAAAAAAAAAAACATAAACATTACTTTTATAAATAAAACGATAACCTTTGCTATAACAACAAATAATAATAAACTTTAAACTTACACTTCTTACACTCATCTCTTGCTCATATGTATTTAACAAAAACAACATTTGTTATGAATTAAAAGGCAACAACTAAAGTGAAAAAATACACAACATTGTTGTGCAAAATTCTACAAAAACAAAGAACTACAATAATAACAAAATAATAATAATAATAACAACTGACACTTTAATTTTTTTGTTGTTGAAAATGTTTGGAGAATGAAACAGAAACAAAACAAGCAAAACTGCCGCAAGGTGCTTTTGCAATCATTTACTGTGGGAGTGAGAATGAAATAAATAAAGCACCAATGTCTTTTGACGATGTCTTTCTCTGTGGCACATTAGATTGTTAATGTGGTCCATATATTATATATAGCTTAACTTTTCGGTTTCAGCATGGAACTATTGATCCAAAAAACAGACATAGTACTTAAGTTCTTTTAATGAGCTATCCAAACATTGTCTTGAAAGTAACCTGATAAGGGGGGCTAGTAATAGTAAATACGTTAGACGAGTGTTTGGTTTCCACCCGTTGACACCAGGCATGGAATCGTCTGAAAGAGGTTTTATAATTTTCATTTGTAGCATAATGCTCAATATTTAATGACACATCTCATTGCACCTAAATATATTTATCACTGCTTCATCGACTCACTGCAATACTTTACAAGAAGTGAAAGACCAATTAAAAAACTGGAACTCATGGAGACAGCAGAAGACAAAGCCTAGAATTTATAGTCCAGTAATGAATATTTTCCCTTTATTTATACCCTACACCACTTTAGTGGCTTTGTGCTAATGTTTGTAACGCTCAGAATTATTTTCTGAGTCGATTTAGCTATGTCCGTTCGTCTGTCCGTCCGTCCATGTAAACCTTGTAATCAAACTACAGGTCGCAATTTTAAAGATAATTCAATGAAATTTTATGATTTTCTATTGTCCCAGGGACGAAAATGGTTAACATCGGTTCATTATACAACTGAACCCCCGAATAGGGCTTTTAAACTTTTTAATCAAACTACAGGTCGCAATTTTGTAGATAATTTAATAAAATTTGGCACATAATCTTCAATGGTACCAGTGATAAAGCCTGTTGAAAATGGTTTACATCGGTACATTATTTCACCTAGCTCCTATATAACTGAACCCGCCGAATAGGGCTTATCTCGACAAAAAGCTTTTAAATCGGAGTTCTATGCAAAACTTGATGATCCTCACGAATTCCATAATAATAGCTCTTCATATGTCCCTAGCCCGTATGTAAAGTCTCCATCAAAATTTCACTTAAATGTCCACAATTTTATTCAACAATAGTATGTATATCTGAGGCAAGGTACAATTCAACTTAAGTGCTTTATTATGGCAATTAAATCACATTAAATTTTTGTAAAAGGTGTAGGGTATTATATGGTCGGCCTCGCCCGACTATAATTTCCTACTTGTTTTAAAAATGACTTACTTCATTCAAAATCTGAAGCACTCATTTGCTAGAAAGCTTATACATAGTACCACTTTTAGATGAAAACAGACAGTATAGCTGTCGAACAGTGGATACGTACATATTTATATCAATAATTTCGTTATGCGTTAATAAGTCGTTTTAATTGAATGATCGATAAGTCAGATAGATCACTAAAAGAGGCCGACATAAGCGTCCGGGCAAGCTTTGTCGCGACTAAGACAGAACAGTTAGAAGATGAGTTTCCGTCTCATACATATACATATATTTTCTGATAGTTAAGAATCGTGTCAGCACCCTGTTGGTAAACTTAAAGAAAAAATAAATTGAAATTGTCGTGTATGTTGATGATATAGCGGAATGGACTCAGTGTTGCTGTCCTGGACAGTAAGCTATACTAAAATTTAAAAATTTAGACTTGGATTAAGAAGCGTAAACTTGGCTCATAATGTTTGCAAGATGATTAATGTTACCTAGAGTATAAACTGGATCTTTAAGGCGAACACTTACCATGAATGTTCTATTTATAAACGAGAGTGAAAACAGTCGTTAATCCTCTAGTTGTCACACCTCTCTGTTTCAGACGCATGTACAATATTTCTAATATTGTACATGCGTCTTAAGTGTTTTACCCATTCTAGTCGTTGCATATCTAGTGCATTATTAACCCTAGCAATTAGTCATTACTTTCTCATTAGCCATCATGGCTCTAAGTGATCTGATCACCCTAGGCGTTGTGCCTTTATCAATTTCCTATGTCTTCTCCGTTACATAACTCTATTAATTTGTCACTGCTTCCTCGTTAGCCCCCATGACTCAGTTTAGCATCCATAAGTGTCAGTTCATGTGTTTCTCACCGCTGTAATTCCCAAAGTTGTAAGGCTCACCTGACAACTTCGCGAGTCGGTTTCTTATTGTGCAGTGTAGAAATATCATACCTCCTTTATTTGGAGGTATTCTGTTTTCTTCTGTTGAAACCCACGTTGATATTCTCCCAATTTATTGAGTACAGCTTCGGTAATATTGGTAAAGATCTTATAGAAAACGTTCAATAGTGTGATTCTACTATCATTTTTGTACGAACTCTTGTTGCCTATCCGTACAACTTTGCTATATCATACAGCAGAGGCTATATTCAGATCAGATCTATCCTCTAGTACTCTTGTTTCACTCTACTATTTATATGGAAGGGTTCTGTTTTGTTCTCTCTTGAACATATTGAATGAAAGTTTCATTATGAAACTTCGTAAGAGTGTGATTCTTAATAATTTTTACATGAACTCTTGTCGCCCTTCTTGTGGATCGGTAGTTAGTTCTATATTAGTATTAATTTACAGAATGTGACGTTGTTCATTGCTTGGTTAAGTACAGTTATGGTTCCATCTTCTCCGGATGTCGAATCTATCTATAGCCTTAAAAGGCCACCTTAAAAGTAAGATAATTTTTAGAGTGTATAAACCTAACATAGTCTATATTGTTTTAGTTAAAACACATTAACAATTATAAAATGGTTATGGAGTTGTGCCTCAATTATTTCTCGCGCACTCTTTATTCAAACACAGTAAGTAAAACATAGTCAGAACAACAATAATTTACATTGTTTACAAAATATTTCTTGTAGTTGGTGTAATTAACATAATTGTGGTTAAATTGAGTCTAAATGAAATTGAAAACAAAAATAACCAATTATGTATTTACTTATAAAAAAGAAAGGCAAAAAATGGTGCTGTAACAAATATAATAACTAAGTGATTAGATGGAGTTTTTGCTTAATTATTGTAGAATAGAATTTTGCTGTTGTTTCTTTTTTTTTAAAGAAGGAAAACTTTATAAAAAAGTTGTTTTTGCAAACAAAATATATATGAGTAAAAATTGTATTCACTGAAATAAATAAACATTTTATTTTTATAATTGACCCTTTCTAACAAAATTTGTTTTGTAAAATTCTGTGGATACAATGATCTCTAAAATAATTAACAATTCATGGCAAACATCATAAAATTACTTCCTTTATCTGGCCCAAATCTGTGTATCTCTAAACATCAATAGAAAAGAATCTCTGTCTTTTAAACGTTTTTGAAATTCCGTCACTTTTATACTACACGATCAGCTAATGTCAACGATTTCCGTAAGTCATTTAATGTAACGTTTTATGATCTGTCTGTGATCTGTAATGCGGAAACAAAAGGGAAAGTATTTTATTTTTTCAAGATTTTAAAACTAAAGTAGTTCCTTAGAATATAAACAAGAACAAAAAGGACATCACTTAAAACGTGCACAATTGGACTCTTGAATATAAAAAACCCAAACTCTGATAACAAATTTTCGCTCTCATTATTATGCTCAGCAAGATCGTTGTCTCCCATAACAATTTTAAGTGTTTTAGGAGTAAAATTTTTGTGTTTTTTTTTAACTACAGTTAGAGAAGAAGAATTTTAAAAAAGCCACACGCACCGTTACATTTCATTAACAAATCTCAAAACTCACTCTTATGGAAATGGAAAACAGAATTGTTAATTTATATTTCAAAAAAAAAAAAAAAATGGGAAAATACACCAAAAAAGGAAAAAAAAATTGATTTTTATGATGTGTAAAAGTACCTCGATGTTGTTGTTTTATGCTCTTTTTTCCTTTTTTAAAAACCCTACAATTGACATTTCTTTACATGTTGCTTTCTCTTTGTTTAATTGTGTTTGTTTTTTTTTTCGTGAAAATTCCTTTAAACTCTGTGTACTCTTGTGTAAGAAGTAATTTAGCTCCCATCAGTAGGGGGTCGTCGATCGCCTTAAGAGTTGTCAAATTCATATTTTCTATTACAATTGCTGTGGTTGTTTTTTTTTCTACTTAATACATATTTTCCTCTTTCTTTCAAATATCTAAGTGGTTTTTCACAGTGCCCTATTTTAAAATATAAAAAAAATATTTTAAAAAACCCTTAAATTCCTATTGATTGTTTATGATTTTTCATAAAATTTGTCATATTGTATTTTGTGTTTTATTTAAGGATATTTAAAGGACTTTAATATTTTTTTACCTAAATACA
Source organism: Lucilia cuprina (assembly GCF_022045245.1). Lineage (NCBI taxonomy): Eukaryota > Metazoa > Arthropoda > Insecta > Diptera > Calliphoridae > Lucilia > Lucilia cuprina. The sequence continues at coordinate 24,429,542 of NC_060951.1, forward strand.
AGGACTATTTAGGGGTTTGATTTTTTGCTTTTCTTTTAAAATTTAATTGTTATTTTTTTTAATAAGTATGACAGACTTTGTTTTATCTTATTTAAAATCGTATTTATTATATTTTTCTAATCAAACTATTCATAATTTTTTATTGAAAATTTACTTTGATAAGACAATAAGCCGCTTTATTTCTATAAGTTAACAGATTAATGTCCTGTAATTTTTTTGAAAAGAAAACTATGTTGATTATAATTTTTTTTACAAATGAAAGAATTTTTGTATAAAAAATATCTAAAGAAGTGAATCCAATTTAATTAAAAAAATATCGAAAAATTAATTAAGTCTGTATAAAATCTTCCTAGAAAGGTTCTCATTTTTTTTTTGCTAAATGTTCTATAGAAAATTTTCTACATTTCTATAGAAAATCGATCTCTTGAGATATTTTCTATTGAACATTTTTCTATAAAATATTAATAACATATCAATGGAAAATTTTCTATAGAAAATTTATCTTATTTTATGAGAAATTTGGGGTCATTCTTTGAGAATTGTTCCCATTTTATTCAAAATTTTAATACATTTTATGCCATTAGAAAGTCTAGATCTTATTCCAGACATATTAAAAATTTTATTTTATGACAAATTTTCTATAGAAATTTGATCTCATTTCATGACAAATTTGCTCTAATCTTTAAAGATATATCTCTTAAGAGTAAATTCTGTTCTATAGAAAATAATCTCATTTCATAACAAATTTTCTATAAGCATTTTATCCTTTGTTCTTATTTTTAAAGAATTATTTTTTAAATATAATAATAAAAATAATAATTTTTTCTCAAGAAAGTATAAAATCTCTAGAAAATTGTCTACAAAATATCTTTCTTTATATTTATAAAAAAGTTCAACAATCTCTAAATTGCCGCTCTTTATGAATTACACAATTCTTCAAAATCACCTTTATAATGTCTATTAAAAATCTATTAAACATTTTAATAATAAAGTAGCCATAACGACCAAACATCAACGGAATTTAAAAACCAATTATGAAAAACAGCATTACAACAATAATAACAAAAAATTATGATAATAAAAGGAAGCCTACTAGTAATAATGATAAACACATTTTATCAGCTTTAGATTCCCTCAAAGAACCTTTCGCATATTATTTATATTTTTAAAAATTACCAGTTCATAATTGTAGACAATAATAGGCATAAGTTTTGCTTCCTTACAGCAGTTTTTTTTTTTTTGACGAAACCGACAAAAAAATCGTACTTCCTTTTTTAGTCGTTCGAAGGAGATAAAGTTTACAAAAGGCGTAACGCTTATAGTAACACACTCACATACATAACATAACTAGTTACGACAATTGTAACATCTTCTTCCGTTTTTTTTTACTACGATCACTATTATACTGTTGTTTCACCACCACTAGATAACTAGTCGTACACTAAATATGGTTGTTGTTTGCATTGAAGGTTCCTTTGAATGTACATAAACCACCCAGCATCACAATAACTTCCAGACATTGCAAATGAGACAACCAGACACTATACATCAATGTTAACAACACATTTATGATGGAAAAAGCACCAAACTTTTTCTATCAAAAATTTCTCAAGAAATGAGTAATACTTTCCATAGAAAATAAAATGAGTTACATTTTCTATAGAAATTTCTCACAAAAAAGAGTAACATCTTCAATAAAAAAATTTCTCGCAAAAAAATAGTAACATTTTCTATAGAAAATTTTTTACAAAAAAGAGTAATATTTCCTATAGAAATTTTTACAGGAAATTAGTAACATTTTCTATAGAAAATTTATCAAGAAATAAACTACAATTCCTATAGAAAATATCTCAAGAAATAAGTAACATTTTCTATAGAAAATTTCTTAAGAAATTTGTAATATATTGCAAAGAAAATTTTTCAAGAGTAGTGAGTAGCAATTTCTATAGAAAATTATCAAGAAATGAGTAACATTTTCTATAGAAATTTTCTCAAGAAATGAATAACATCACTATAGACAATTTCTCAAGAAAGGAGTAACATTTTCTATAGAATATTTCTCATGAAATGGTTAACATTTTTATAGAAAATTTCACAAGAAACAAGTTACATTTCCCTAGAAAGTTTCTTAAAAAACGAGTAACAAGTTTTAAAGAAATGATAGAAAATATCTCAAGAAAATTTCCAAAATTTTCTTGATTTCGAAAGTATGTAGTTAAAGCGATTTAAATTGCGCTTTTGTTGCCTCACTTAAGTGGTAGGCAGTGTGAAATTTTTGCAAACTTCCTTTTGAGCAACAGATAGTTCTTTACGTTTTCTTTGTCGATATTGTTTTTGTTGCCACATTGAAGTTAAAATGCAAGCTGCAACAAAAAGTAAACATAAAAGGAACACATTTTCTGTGGTTGTTGTGGTTCAGTTTTGTTGTTTTCTTTATAGTTTGTTTTTAATTTTGTTTTCTCAATTCTATACAGAAGATGTTGTTAATTGCTTTCCATATCGTGGCAGCAAATACTTATTCTTATGTGAATGTGTATGTGGTATGTGGTATATAAGTATATATGTATGTTGTTATATACTTACTCGTATAAAATTTGCTTACAACTTACTTTTGTTGCTGTATATCTTATGATATACAACAAAAGCAAAAAATTAAACTAAATTAAGAAGAAAAAAAAACAAAATAAATTGTTGAAGTACAGTTGAGCAACAGGCGTCTGCAACATCAACATCAACAGCAGCATCTGCCAGCCAACATAATTTTTGGTTTATTTTTGCAATCGCTTGTTGATGAGTTGTTTAATAAAAGCAACCTCTGCAAGTTATGATGTTGACGAAGTGAAGTTGCCGCTCTTTTGATGATGACTCAGATGGTTTTAAATTTAATATTAAATTGTGTTATTTTCTTTTGGACTTTGTTTTGGTATTTTTTTGTTTTTTTTTTTTTTTGGTTTGTATTAATTTTGCAAAGGAACGGGAATCAAAACAGAACCTACAAAATTAATGCGTTTTATTTTTGTTGTTCATTACAAAATTGAACACCCAATTGGAATCATAACGAATGTTCTAAATTAATTGAGTGATTCTTGAGAAATTTTCTATACAAAATTTCTCAGAAATTTTTTTCTCAAACATTTTCTATAGAAATTGTTGCTTAAATAAGAAATTGTCTACAGTAAATATTTCTTAATTCTTAGGAAATTTTCTAGACTTTTCTACAATTCTTCATTTCTTCGAAAATTCTTTAAAATATATTTCTCAATTCTCAAGAAAAATATTTCTCAATTCTTGAGAAATTTTCTATCGAAAATATTGCTCATTTCTTGCGAAATTTTCTATAGAAAAACATTCTCAATTCATTAAAAATTTTCTATAGAAAATGTTTCTTAATATAAGAAATTTTCTATAGAAAATGTTACTGTTTTTTTCTTAATTTTCTATAGTTAACATTGCTGAATTTTTGCGATTTTTTTTTAATGTTTCTAAATTCTTGAGAAATTTTATATAAGAATGTTTCTAAATTCTTGAGAAATTTTCTATAAAAATGTTTCTAAATTCTTGAGAAATTTTCTATAAAAATGTTTCTCAATTCATGAAAATTGTCCTTAGTCCTTGAGATTTTTTCTATAAAGAATTTAAACTCATTTCATGAGAAAATTTCTAAAGAACTTTCTAATATAGTATTTTGCTTTCCTATTGACATTGCCTGCTAATAAAAAGTACAGATACGTCTGATTTTATTTTTATGTATTTTAAATATTTATATTTCCCTTGATAAAGATGCAGTGGAGAAAGAATAATAACTTGCAACACAAAAGCCATGTGCAAATCGTTTAAATTGTCAAGAGTTATTTGTATGTGTATCAGTGAGTTTTTAAAATAGTTTTTTTTATTACAATTTACAAATTGAATTGAATTACATTGGCATTGAAAATGTTGTTGTACTGTTGTTTCTTTTTCATTATTATATTTTACAACATAAAACATGCAACATTAATAACCCATAATTTCTTAATCAAGTTTTTGTGTAAAGTTTCTCCAGAAACAACACAAGGTGTTTTCTGTTATGCCTGCCACACAGGACTGTGGTCTTCACACCCTTTGTTTAATGACTCTTAAACAAATAAAGCCAGTTGTATATTTTTTAAAATAATTTTTGTTGTTAATGTTTGTTTTTTTATTCTGTAAATATTGTTATTATGTATTTCAATAATGATCCAAAGAGGGGCTTATTAAAAGAAGTCTGTTGCTATCAGTGGCGTGTGTTAATTTTTGCAAAATTACAAACGTGTACTAGGTATTTCCTGAAGCAAGAAAATTTTTTAAAGTTTCGCTTAGAAGAAGGCGCCAAATGCAATAGTGTTTTTAAAGGGAACTTTAAACATCTTTAAGACGTTTCAGTAGTAACCCAATTAGTGCAATGTTTAGTTGAGTAGAAGTAAAATTCTTTAAAAAGACTCATCCATCAGCACATGCTGCAACTAATTTTACTAGACTCTCTAAAGGAAACTTACTACTTATTACTATGTAAACACTTCATTTAAATTGAACAGAAACATTTTCATGTTCTAATTAAAAAAAGAACGTAATTGTGCAAATCTAGTATATGTTTTCGAAAGAAAAAACCCACCAACCGATCTTAATCTTCAAAGACAATGACCATGTTTTTAATCTTCTTTTTTCTCTGCATTCATTACGACACGAAAGGAATCCTTGTAATGTGTTATTAAGGTTCTTATGTTTTGTACAAATGTGTCATTAGATGATTATCAACATAATTACTTACAAATTTGTAATTCCCTTGTTTGCAACATAACAATTGCACAACACAGCAAAAACAATGACAGTGTTAAAATCCAAAAGGTAAACATAAAACCACAATTAACACAACAATAGTAATTAAAATATTTTCTTTTATTTTTACAAAAACTACCAACAAAAAATAGGGTGACAGTAGTACTATTCAATTAGGAAAAACCAAAAGACTCTAAAATCAACAGGATATTTAGTAAAATGACAGCAAACATTGAATATTTTTACACATCTTTGAAACAATAAACCTTCACACCGTTTCTCTGTTACAATTAAAAACAAATGTCTTTTATTAGACCTTCTTTAGTTTTTAATTGTATTTTTTCAGTAGAGTGCAAAAAATATTCATTTATATTTTAAGTGGTGTTTGAAGATAAATAATAAAGTGTGCTCAATGTCTTTTAATGTTTATTTATAAAATCTTCTACCTGGAGTGTCTTAGATCGTAAATCGTTAAATAAATCGTTTATGAAATTTTCACCAAGTTAAACATTTATCTCCCCACAAAGAAAAGAATTTTCATAATGAAATATTTTACCATGTTGGACAGACATCTTGTTCAGCACAGATTATGAATTGATGGGATTTTAAAGTATTTGGTTTCAACAGAAGTTGGTCAACTGAAAGCAACAGACATTTACAACAAACATAGCTCAACTTTGGTCACAGAAAATATTGCTCAAAGCTTCTAAGAAAATTATAATTACTTCTTAAAAAATTTAATATTTAAAAATTATGTTTGTTAAATTTTCTACATAAAATTATGCTCACTTTTTGAGAAACTTTCTTTGAAAAATTATGCTCAATTCTTGATAGATTTTCTACTGATAATTATCTTGTTCAACACGGATTATCGATTGTTGGGATTTTAAAGTTTCACCAGATTTTTGCATTTGGTTTAATCAGAAGTTGGCCAACTTAAGGCAAATATATTTACAACAACCATAACTGATCCTCAATCACAGAAAATACTGCTCATTTCTTGAGAAATTTTCTATAGAAAATGATGCTCAATTCTTTAGAATTTTTCTATAATAATTGGCTCTCAATTCTTGAGAAATATAGAGAATTATGCTCAATTCTTGAAAAATTTTCTTAAGAAAATGCTGATAGAATCTTCAGAAATTTTCAATAGAAAATGATTCTCAATTTTTTTATAGAAAATTATGCTCAATTCTTAAAAATGTTTCTTTAGATTCTTGAGAAATTTTCTATAGAAAATAAAGCCTGATACTTGTGAAATTTTCTGAAGAAAATGATTTTCATCTCCTAGGAACTTTTTTTTATAGAAAATGATGGTCAATTCTTAAAAAAAATTGTTATAGAAATTGATTTTTTAATTCTCAAGAAACTTTATGAGGAAAATGACGCTCAATTGATTCTCATCTTCTAAGAACTTTTCTATAGAAAATTATGCTCAATTCTTGGAAAATTTTGTGTAGAAAATGATTCTCAATTCTTAAAAAAACTTTCTTTAGAAAATAAGAAAGTTGTATCTCGTTAGTTATGTTTATTTATACTGATGCTGTGGTTCGAATACTTTAACATAACATTTCCGAGTATTATTTGCCCAGTTTACAGGCTATCTTTTCAATATTTCATATTATAATCAACATAGATCATACCCAGTAAAATATTTTCAAATTTTGGTAATGAGTATCGTAGGAAATGTAGTTATTTCATACATTACTTGGTAATGAGTTGTCGTTATCAATAAGATAAACTTTTTTTTTTTAATTAGTTTGGACCCGATTTTGGAATTTTTTTTTCAAGAAATTTTGATATTTACATATGTGTAGACACCATTCCAGATATAATGATAAAATAACGTTTAAATGAGGCATTGAGTGAGAGAATAGACTAGCAAATCTAAAAAATAACTGTAAAATCAGTTTTAAATCCGGAAAAATGTGGTAAGTATATTTGTATCCAGTTCATTTTTGGTCATCGTCACACAAAAATAAGTAGTTATTCACCCAAAAGAGTAACTACTTACACCTTTCTTCAATATTACTTGCCTACTTACCGGGTAAGTAAAGATTTTGCTGGGTATCTTAGAGAATACTACAACTGTCTTGAAATTGGGAAGACAATTCTGATTACATATCAGACAAGTCTGTAATAATAGCAGGAAAATGTAATAATGTAATTATTAAATTTTCAATTACAATTACATATGAAATGATTGTAATCTAAGTTTTATTAAGTAGTAATTGCAATTGAGTTTAGCAAATTACAATTTCTTGTATTTGAAGCTTTGCCGTTTATTGTTATTTGTAATTGAAGAATTTCCAATTACAATAATTTGAAATTTTTTTCTTAACAATTACATGTAATTTATAACTGGCAATACCAATAACATATTTCAAGTAATTGTAATTGGCAAAACTTCAATTACAAATAATAGTAATTAGTCGATGCCCGATTACGCATTAGAAATAATTGTAATGTGAATTACTTTATGTAATCATTATCCCTAATCCTGCTAACTAATAGGTAGTGTTTCACCATTGGAGGAATTCTATTACTAATCCAACACTTTATAGAGATACATGAACTGTCCAAATCTGAGACGGTTGTTCACGAAATAGAAAACGATCTATAAGTATGAATTGAAATGTTTATTACGATTATTTTTTCAAATTCAACTGTTGTTTAATGGATTTTCTCATATTTTGAAAAAAGGCTTACTTTTTTCTTGTTTTTAATACAAAAACTATAATTTTTTACTCTTCAATGATCACATGACTTACATTTTTATTTGTAAATTCTTGAGTTTATTCTCTTAAGATCGATCTCCTTGTTTTCATTTCATGCTTGTCAAATAACACCCTTCAAAATGTTGTAAACTAAAAGACAGCAGAAAAAAGAATGTTGTCAGTGAAATGTAAGAAATTCAAGAACAGTTTTGAGAAAAAAGAGGTGTGTATGTGGTTGTCATGTAATAAATACTTTGACCATGCAAGAAACCCCGTAAGTACTTAGTTAATGAGGTAATGGTTCTATAACACCTTATTTTTTTTTTTGTTTGTTGTTTATTATTTTAATTTCTTGTATATGTTTTCATATACATTCAAAATGTAGAGTAGTCAACTGTCATGGTGACAAACTGAAAAACAACAACAAACCATTTAAAATTGTTTGACAATGTTCTACTTGTGTTATGTATTTCTTTTGTTGGAATTTATTTTATTTCTTTTTGTTTTTGGAGGGATAACTTATTGATCGTTACATTTTGATTGGAATTTTAAATAACAATTACACGTTTATTTGCAGTAAATTTTAAAATGATTGATGTTTTGGTGGACTCAATGATCGGGTATCGTTTTCGCTTGCTTTTATTTTACTTTCTTTTTTTGCCGTTTTTAGAGTAGAATATTAATTAAAATGTTGTTTTTAATCGTTAAATTCCTGGTTTAATTTATGACTTTGTTTATGTATCAATTGGTCTGTGAAGTTGTTTTTTTAATCTGTGAATAAATAACGGTCTAAGGAGTAGTCTGAGTTAGCAATAACGTACATTTAAATCAGTGGTCGGTATAAATAAGACAAAGTGATGTTATATTATAATAGAATTTTGCACACGTAATGCATTCATAAAAGTAACAATCGATCCCTATTGTCTAAGGGTGTCAACCTTTGATTTACTTAGGTTCAAATCCGAAGAAATACACCTAGGCCTCAATCGGGCCTGTTGTGCGCTCCTTAACCAGTGCCTCAGGTGGGAATCGAACCCACCACCTCCGGTCTACCAGACTAGAACACTAACTACTAACCTACTGGGGGCCATTTGATTTACTTACAATATTAAACTGTATAGAAGTAATGATTTTTGTACCACTAAGGTGTAATGATAAAATTGAGTGAGGTTAACTGATCAAATTATTTTTAAACATTTGCGCCTGAAAATCTTTCTCACATCATCAACACATTTTCATAAAATCAAATTGAGGTCAACCTGTAGTCGACCGCCAATTTAGTAGCAAAAAAATCTAACATGCGTAAGAAACAATCAATGTCAAACTATTAAAAAAAAATTCAACTGTAGCACTATTTAAACACACCTAAAACAAACTAAATAAATTATTAATATACATTTTTTCAAACTTAATCCCCTCGAAAAAATATTGAATTTTAGGTTGGTCTGTTGTCAATCACCCTAAAATGATAAAAACACAAGACATCTCAAACAAAATCGAAAAATATGATGAACATTAAAAAAATAAAAAAAAATTGACATGTTAAAAAATAAATTGTATTCGCTTTTTATTTATTTAGCAAAGCAAAATAAAAATCAGATCAGCCGAGAAAAAAAATGTTTGAAATGAAACTAAAAACTAAAATATTCAAATGTTTGGCAAATAGATTGTCACCCCAATCAACAGTCCACACTCAAGCTAAATTAAAAAAATTTCGAAAAAGGCACAAGCGAATATGAAATACGAACAGCTAGAAGTGTAGAGAAAAACACCCACGTTTAGATTGTCACTTTATGGCGGCATCGCATGTAATTAATGCTCATTAAGCAATTTATCACTTCATGTTCATCTCGAACAAGTTTTGGTCATCTCTAAAGAACAAAAAATCGCCTGAAAAATTTGCCACCAAGAAATATTCTTGCTGCTGCTGTTTCGTGAAAAAGTTGGCAAAATGTTAAATATTAGAAAAAATTGGTAACATCACATTAATTATTTTTCTTTGTTTTAGCTAAATTGATGAAAGTATTAGGCAGAAGAGGTATTTATATTAAATAGTTTTTAAACTACAATGGATTTCACTATAAAGTGTGTAAGAAAGATTTTGTTGATTATAGAACTATTCCAAGTCCAAATTTACGGTATTAATTTATCAATATAAGAGTTAGAAATCTGAATAGATATGAACCTAATTGAGTGGAGAAATTTTTAGGTTTATCAAGTTCCATTTGGTATAGATCTAATAGGGATCAGGAGATTAAATATTAGAAAAAATTGGTAACATCACATTAATTATTTTTCTTTGTTTTAGCTAAATTGATGAAAGTATTAGGCAGAAGAGGTATTTATATTAAATAGTTTTTAAACTACAATGGATTTCACTATAAAGTGTGTAAGAAAGATTTTGTTGATTATAGAACTATTCCAAGTCCAAATTTACGGTATTAATTTATCAATATAAGAGTTAGAAATCTGAATAGATATGAACCTAATTGAGTGGAGAAATTTTTAGGTTTATTAAGTTCCATTTGGTATAGATCTAATAGGGATCAGGAGAAAAGAGGTCCCTTCTGCCGGGACTATAAAGTGGCGATGTCAAATGTATCTTCATCCTTTCCTGGGAGTGATTAAACCTGGGATTAAACTAGAGAGCCATAAAATGTGGTACCTCGGGAACCGGTTAAAAGACTGAAAATTTCGGTTAAATGACTGATACATGGTAAAGTCTATACTTCGGAATAATTTCGGACCTTTAAAAGGTGACTGTGGTTTAAACGCAAGAGAATAATCCGCGATAATTTTGTAATGTTGCTGAAGCAACGGATAAGTTACTGGCAATAAGTTGGTATATATAATGAGTTGGTCGGATGAATAATAAGTTGGCAGGCTTGAATGGTGATGGTGGGAGTGATACCATTGGATTTTCCTTCTTTATCTGGGTATGTTGAGGGTTTACATTGTTCACATAGAGTGTGTCCGTTGTTTTTCTCAATGAGTTTATCGGATGAATCAGAAGTTGGCACTGTTGAATCGGATAGATGGAAGGTATCTTATACAAGTGATATCATTGGATTTTCCTTCCTTATCTGGGTATATTGAGTGTAAACTCTGTTCACACTGGATTAACCAAACTGTGTTCTCTGTCGTTAAGAACAAGTTCTCGGAGTATTTTATGGATCCGTTCTACCGATTAAGTCATTAGGTGTTTATGTTGATGTTAAGAAATGTTGTTGATGTTAAGAAATGGGGCAGCAATTTTCAGATATTATATTGCTCCATTACTTGATTCAATGTTTGTACATGGAGCGAACGCAAAGCTTATTTAACCAAGTCCATACAACGACAAAGAAGGTTAATAAGTTTTTAGTCTTCTCCTAATAAGGACAATTTCTGTAGAAGTCTATATATAGGATATAGGAGAGAGAGAGAGAGAGTCAATGATATAGTAAAGACTTCGATGATAGTGTTAGTGAGGTGGACTACATTTTACATAAGGTCCTGTTGACTTAAGGGGCAATGTAAGTAGTCAATTTGGTACGTCTTTCGACATGGGAAATAAAAAAATAAACACCAATCAGTTTTATTTCCCTCATTATAACCATTCCAGAAAATTCCTTTAATTTTTTACTCATATGTAAATACTCGTTACTGGAGCATTAAGTAAGCGGAATGGCTAATAAATACAAAAAATAAATGTAGAGCCAGGTTTACGCGGAGGAAATTCGTGTAAGCACATTTGTAACCAGTTATTTTTTGAATCTCTTCTAACAAAGATAATTAGTTATTCACCCCGAAAGTAAGTAGTTCCACATTGCTTCAATATTACTTGCCTACTTACCGGGTAGGTAAAGTTTTTTGATATATTTTTTGTATACCATAATCCTTGCAAGATGTTCAACCATTTATCGCTTATCTTTCATGTGTGATGCGCCATTGTCACCGCGAAGGATAATGGTATTTAAAACATTAAAATCTACATTAGCATGTAATCAGTTAGAGCCAGATCGGTCTGGCTCGAGCCAGCACAACTTTCTACAAACTTAACTTTAATGCTTGTGATTTTTTTTTGCAAATATTCCAATCAGGTATTGTAGTAGCAATAACCATATATAATCATGTTTATACTTGAGTAACTCACTGTATTATTTATAAAACTAAAAATTATTAAAAATATTTTTTTTGTTTGAAAATGTTTTATAAATTTTAAACAAAAATGACGAAAAAAATATATGAATTAAATTGTAATAACAGTTGACTGTAGTTCTGGCCATTTGCCAGCAAAGACCTTAATTGATTTTAAACGACAGTTCGCCATCATCACCCATCGCTTTGTCATACTGTGTCAAATAATCAGTGACAGTGTTAGAAGTATTTGATTTTTTTTAATTTTCAAATGTTCTTAACAAATGTTTGTTTTTTATGCTAACAAACTTTTATGTTCCTTTTATATCATTATGTTTCGACGACAGCCAAAGAGTTCATTGACTTTTTAGCGAAAGTGAACAATTTTAAGGCGGTGGCGTCAACGACCCCATTTTCTTAAAATATCCACCAGCTATTCGAAAAGGAAATCATCAATACACGAGCAGTCACCATGCGGGGCCAGTTATTAGTATTATTTAATTTTAGTTTTATTTGACCTTATGATTTTCTAACTATGTATGTATGTTTGTATATATAGAGAATTCTCTTTTTGGCTAATTAGCTTAGGAGATGTATGTAATCGTATGATAAATGTGTTAAATATTTCAAGTTTATTTTTTAGTTATGTTTTATTGTTCTATATATTTATTAAAATTAAAAAAATATATATTTTCTCTTTCATTTCAGGTAATACAAGTTTCTTAAAGAAATAATTTTCTTTTAACTATGAAAGCATGTAAGTTATTCAAAACCTAATTTAATATCAAATAATATATGAATAGCTAGATAGACAGATCGATAGATGGATAGATGCATAGATAGATAGATAGATAGATAGATAGATAGATAGATAGATAGATAGATAGATAGATAGATAGATAGATAGATAGATAGATAGATAGATAGATAGATAGTTAGATAGATAGATAGATAGATAGATAGATAGATAGATAGATAGATAGATAGATAGATAGATAGATAGATAGATAGATAGATAGATAGATAGATAGATGAATATATAGAAAATAATATTTGTTGAATCTAAAGGATTAACCATTAGGACTAATTTCTAATGTATTTAGCGGATATTATAACAAAAATTTCATACATTACAATTTTCAGCACATACTCAATATAATTATCTATGATAAGTACCACAATTAAATTTTATTGAAACGTATAAACAAAATATAAAAATTGTAACAATAATCAACAAAGACTTTACAAGTTGTCCATGTCTCTGACAGCTTTTCCATTAGCTGCTAAACATTTGTCAACAATAGGTATTTAACAAAAAAAATCCCAACGTTTACAACCAAATAATCAACAAGTAGTTGTTCAACGAAGCAAACTCTAAAAAAACTGTGCGTGTATCTAAATTTCTTTCAAATAAATTCTTAGAAATAAAAAAAAAATATTTAAATTGTCATTCAAGAAAGTACCAACGCTAAGTTGTTGTATATTTTCTTTTTTATTGCTTTTAATATTTTGGAGTCAACCGAAAATGAACCCTTCCCCAGCAAGATCAGTTTCTATGAAAAGTAGGTATAACTGGCTGCAGCAGCAGTGACAACTGCCACCGACTGACTCGCTCACCTTTAAGTAACTCCACTTAGAAAGTTTTTTCTTTTTCTATTATAATTTTCTTCTTCACTTTAATAGTCTTTATGAATATGATCTTGTTTTATTTAATTCATTAATTTTAGTTTTTGAGTCATAAGTTTTTTCTTTATACATTTTTGGCTTTATTAACTTAAATAAATGTTGCCTGACTTTTTTTAACCACACATTTCTGGATTTTTTTTGTTGTATTTTAGTTTAAGTTTGTAACCATATTTGCTTTTTTATTGATATTTTATCTTTTTAGTTTTTTATTTAATATTTGTTTCTTTTCTCTGTCTTTAATACTTAAATTTCTTTATAGAGGTAATTTTTTATTGAAATTGGCCTAAAGTGAGCCCCATCATGTTTAAATGTGTCACTGTGTTGTTTTTTTTTTTGTTTCGAGTGTTTCTTAAATATAGTTTTGAACTTGAGTAATGATCACTTTGTAACCGTTAGCAACAGATGCTTTTGCTGCAAATATATATTTTTAGTTTTATTTAGTAAGATGTTTTAAGAGCAGTAGCCAATAACGGCTGCAAAAAGAAGTTTTTGACAATAATTTATTATAGCGCAATCGGTGGGTGAAAGTCCAAACATTTTGGTGTCTCCCTGTTTTTTTGCAAGTTTAAAATAATATTGATACTTTGCAATTTCCGAACTTTGGTAACTTCATAAGTATTTGCAGAGTATAACATAAATAAGAAAATAAATAGAATTTTTGGCGTCCATTTTCAAAACATAAACTCGAATACACCTTGGCTATGCCAATATCAAATTTTATTTAAATCGAACTAGCCGTTATGAAATGCCTCATTTATTTCTTTTCTGCCTCACTGTTTAAATATTATCAATAACGATCAACTTTGAGCACAGATCGAACAAAATATAGTTGAGTACGAACATGACGATAAATTGGATATATTTTGCCTAAGAACACAAGCCCAACAACATAGCAGAAACGCAATAGATTGAAATTTGTAAGCCAGCGGCAGAAGAGACCAACTGAGTTCTATATGGCATCGTCAGCTGGATGTAAAAGCAGCAAAAGCTAACGTGATGAACGACTATATAAAATAAATGCTGAGGTCATATATTTTTTATAAATACTATCAATATTTGTTATTAAACTATTTTTTGAATTAATTCCTTTGCTGATTTTGACATTAATTCAATATTTTATTTTCTTTAATCAATTTTATTTTAATGAAAATCAAGTATGCATTTGAGATTTAATCAAACCAAAAAATCTTAAAATAAGTACATTATCAATTTTGACATTCGGCTGCTAGGTTAGGTTAGGTTAGCAGGCTGTCCCTTGCTGTTCGCATTAGGGGCACACTTGGGTCCATGTTGTGATTCCTTTGTGATACCTGAAAAGAGAAAGAAAATGGTCGGTGTATTATTACACTTCGACCCAACTACTCAGGTTTCCTATACAAACCATTTAGTCGCACGAATAAAGGAGTCTATCCTTCGGATGTCAGCCTCAGATAGAACCGTTAAGTCATGCATGACATTGGCTCCTAGCATATTCAGTCTATTCTCCGCTAGGGCAGGACACTGACAGAGGAAGTGAACAGTACTCTCTTCTTCCTCTTCATCTTGACAGCTCCTGCAGAAGTCATTACTAGGAAGTTCTAGTCTTCTGGCATGGAGCCCAAAAGGCCAGTGGCCAGTCACTACTGCGATTAAGTTCCGTAGATTTTCTCCCGGAAACTGAATAAGGATTCGTGATCTACGTGGGTTATACGACGGCCACATGATCCTCGGCAGTCTACAGGTAACCTCAGTCGACCAACTGTGTTGCGCAAGCTCGTGGAGTTTTTCACGAATCAAGCGTTTGCAGCTTGAAAGCGGAATGCCAACAAAATTGTCGGTGTACTCTGTTGCTAGTAAGGAACCCACTTTAGCAAGAGAGTACGCGATGGTATTGCCAGGTATCTGTCGATGACCTGGAATCCAATACAGTCCCACTGTGCAATGTTTCGCCATCTCGTTTAGAGATGCCCGGCATTCTAGGACCAGGTGTGATGTTGTATAGACACCACTTATAGCCTTAGGGCAGCCTGACTGTCCATCTTATTTGGGTCGTGTTGAATCGACACTGAATTTCTTAGGCAGAACCAAATTTTATAAGAACAATTTTAGGAATCACATTCTGAGCCTAGTAAACTTTAGATCTCCATCAAAAAGTCATAAATTATGATTTTTTTTTTTGTAAATTTTTAATTAAATTTTCAAAGTTCCGACACTTTTCACTTTTAGCTACTCTAAACATGTTTTTGCTGAATTATATTATAAACTATGAAAATAAAACTACGACTAATAATAGTAACACATTTTAGGCTATTTGAAAAAAATACAAAATCTTGTTCTAAGATATTTAATGAAAATTAATATTTAAAACTCTTTTTTTATTTAATAATAAATTATATTGGCTGACATTAATTATTAATGTTTAAACGAAAAAAAGAAGGAAAAAACCAACATACATTTATAAATATAATAAATATTCCATTATAAATTTTTTAACCTTTTACTACCCCTGCTAAGAAAACTAATTAAAAATGAAAAAACTAATATTTTCGGCTTTAAATTGCCTAAAGGCAAAAATGAAATATTTATTACGAATATGGAAATAAAAACAAAAAAATGAAATATTACTTTAGAACACAAAGAATACTAGAAAAAGAGAAGAACATACAAAGAAATTTATACTTTTAAATGGAAAACACACTTCAACACTTTATTAAAATTATATTAAAAAAATCAACACCTTATTAACTTCTAAAACCTAGCAAAACTAGTATCAAGTGTAAAACTGCTTGCTAAATGGACTCCAAAGGTTAAACTACCTCTAGAGGGACAAACTTACAAACATGTCAGCCGAACTTTACAAGGTATACTTTCAAATTTCAAAACTATTTAATTAAAAATTCTTAAAATGTCAAAACTTAAATTGACCGAAATCCGTAAACAATTTCCTAGTATTTTTTTTTTTTTTGTTTTAAATTTTCAAATAATCCAAAGAACAACAACTACAACAATTTCTATATAAATTGTTACTTTCAACAGCAAATAATCATAAAATTAACACCATTGTAATGTATAAATTTTCTTTTCAAAACTAAACTAAACCAAATATGATGACATTTGAAATTTACAACATATTCGTCTTTAGACTGTAGAAAAAAATGAGACAATTTTTCTTACCACTACTAAGCCTTAGTATATATGTATATTTATATTAGACAAAAAGTGTCATAAATATTCAAGTGTAGTGATGGAGTAAAATGTACGCATACTAGCATAATTATGTCTTAAATCATAAGTTTGTGACAGAGTGACAAATATTTATGACAACAAACAGTATTGTGTTACCCGCTAATATTTTTTTCAAAGCCGAAGTATTAAACGTATACTCTCGCAGAGATATGCTTTGATTCATATAGGTACCAGATCACTCGAGAGTAGTCTGTATTGAAAGAGCGAATTTACTTGCTTTATGGGGTAGGAATTAGGAAGTAGCTAATTTGATAAACCCAAAATCATTCGATTCACCGAAGTCCAAATTAAAAATATTGGCTACAGTATCCAATAAGGTCTTTTGAAATGATGAAACGGTGGAGAGAACAGCAAGACTTCTGATGAGAGCAGAACGAGAAGTCTCCTTAAAATGAGCAAGGCTGATGTTACACAGGATTACGGGAACAACTATACAACCTTGAATGTGCATATTCAGACGAATATGGAGCATATGTAAAGGACAGTGAAACCATGGATCACTTTCTTTGCTGTTGTCAGACTTTTGTTGAAATTAAATCAAATTATCTTAAGGCATGTTTCCGCATACCCCGTAATCGTCACCGAGTGATATTAATATTCCTCACAAACACTGATTGGAGAATTCTTACGAATTAGGTCTAGAAACATCGGACGGTTATATCTACATAGATCCCTATATAAGGTTTTAGTTTCTACATTTTCAGACTTCAGCGATATGTTTTAGAATATTTGTTTTTTCCTTCCACATTAACAAATATATGAAAACTAGGCAGCGGAGTCTCTAAACATGTACAGACGCGTTTTAATTATACAATTAATATACGAACTATGGAAAAACTATTTCGAAATCTAAACTCACTATCACTGGATCCCAATCCTTCATATTAAAATCAAAATAATCAAACTACTTGGAAGATGACATAAACAGTCGCTTTAAAAAAAGGTAAGAGCTTATGTAAAACGACTTCTAAAATTAATAATGATTTGGTTAGGTTTTCTTAGGACGGTGTATTTTGCATAAGATCTAAGCAAATACACCTAGTCCACTATTGGCACTGTTCTACGCTCTTTATATTAAACATGTTAGTTGAAAATATTTTATATACATAAATTGATCTATTTAATCAGATTTCCTGAGGAAAATAATATCTTTAATAATATCTCTCAGAATGTGGATCAAATTTTAAAGAAAACCTGCAGTGTCGGAGAGTTTTTAATATTTTTCCTGAGAAAAAAAATCTTGCATAATATGACTCCACTAATCTCTGTTCTCTCCAAATGCTCTATATATTTGTCTCAATCTGTTAGTCCCATAGGATATTGGGGTTAGCGAAATGATGTTCGGTCGTCCATATATTTAACGGGTTAAAAACGTAGGTGAGAGTTGCGTCGAAAATTTTTCATTTATCTGATTAACTTACTCGAGTTCCTTTTCCGTTAGTTCAATTTTTTACAGTTGTACTCTTGATCCTATGTGAGAGTTGCGTTAACGTTTCATTTAACTTTCTTTTCATTAGGGTCAACCTATAGGATCTTTGGAATAGTCCTCTGGGCTTCTCTCATATATGTTCTAACTCGGCCGTAGTTATGTCGAATGGTTTTTACTTGTCGTGTTAACTTTCTCTATATTATAAAAAGCTTAGCTTAAGAAAGGTATTCGATTAGGGCTTACAGTTCAATACTGTATTATATTATTATCGCTCTAATTACCTTATGACTGTAATCTCTGTTCGTGATTCTAATCTAGTTTACACATTCCGTTTTAGCATAGACTTCAGCTGGAAGCTAGTGTTGTGATTAGTTAGACTTTCTGGGTTATAATTGAAAATTACCAGGGCCGTTTTGCCTCTCAGTTTAGATCTACCTCTGAATCAATATGCTTTAGCAGTGCCAGACCTAAAAAAATACTTATGTAACGGAAAGCTGAATGAAGTGATCAAATCTTTTCGGGATAATTTACTAAATCTTATACGCTAAAAATGCAGGTTCGTAATTCTGCGGTATGATTTGGATAAAGTCATCATCTATTTGAAACTTTGAAAATTCGTTTACTTTATTACAAGTCACACTGTAAGAGTTTAGGTACATATATATGTATATATATATTTAATTTACCGTATTTAACATAAGATTATGTGCACTATTTACACATATATTTGAATTTATTTGTGTGTGTGTGTATTTTGTTATAATTAAATAAATAAATTTTGATACAAAAATAGTATATTTGTATATTTTGGAGTCCAATGTATGAAGTTTTTTTTTCACATTTTATAAGACAAGTAGAGGTACAAACACCATCCAAATAACAGGCCCTCATAGAGAACAAGTGCTTACTTGTGAGGGACAGCTCCAACGACAACAACAACAACACCAACCAAAGGGCAACAGTCTTAAAATTTTTGTAATAAAAAACAAACTTTTTTTGGGTGAAAAAAAAAAAGATTAGAGATTTTAAATGTGTCAGTGTTTGTGTGTATAGTATTATTTTATTATCACATTACAAAATTTTTATGAAAATATTTTATTATTATTGTTGCTGTTGTTGTACATATTTTTGTAATACTTTTTGTATTCCATACGATTTTTTTTGATTTGTCAATGAACTAAGTGGGGTATCACCACCAAAATATCAATATCACTAATACTCGCAGTCGACTTATTAATAAAAAATTATTATTATTTTTTTTTTTAATTTTACGAACTCAAAGTGGGAGATAAAAAATATAGTTTTTGAAATTTGGGGTTTATTTATTATTATTATTTTTAAATTTTAAATTTCTAATCATTTGAATGAAAATATTGAATTAAAGAGATTACATTGTTTTTTTCGTGTATGATTAAAGAAATACTTTTTTCATTCCCTACACCACGGTAGTGTAGAAGGTGGACTTTTTCATCCACTGGGTGAGTCAAAAATAAAAACTCACCACTGCTCATTTGTGTATCTTACACGCAGGTTGCAAATTTTGTACATGGATAAGCCGGTCCTTGTACAAGCACTCGAACATACACATCTCTGACCACTGCTGCCTCGTTGCTTAACTTCTGAGACGTAAAACATCACATCCGTTTACAACTACGCAGATGGGATGACTCTGTTGAGTCGGCAACAGGGATGATTTACTAACTGACCAGCCAGGACGCAGTCCTTCAAGAAACTGACCACTCGGAGTACCAGGTTTCACAAGATTTTTGTTTTTACTACTCTTAGATATTTTTAACAAATTTGTTAGTGACACTTCTTTATGAGTATCTAGATAGTGAGAGAGACTTATCTCTGTAGCCGTGTAGAACCGAACAGTCAGATAAAAGAGTAATCTATGGTAATCAATCCGATTTAATTGCGTCCAAACATATTTTTCTTTGAAAGAATGCCAATAAGAAGCCTTAAAGAATTTCTGTCGAGGGGCCTTTGTAATATTCTGCAAGTGAATATAGTGGATAAGTAAGTTCCGATTTTTCACTTGTTCATTCTATCCCATAAAAAATTTTCAATAACAGGCAAGGGGTTAAACTGCTAAAATCTGCTTACACAATTATTAATTAGACGTTATTAACGTATTTCTATGTAACTAGAACGATAAGCAGTAGTCATTGAAAAATTGCAATATAAATATTATTTTCGGAAAAAGTTTTGTCCATGAACAGTCCGTTAAGTCCTTATGCTTTCGTGTACTAAAATATGAATCAAAATTCGACAGAGAGTGAATGCAATAGTGAATGTATTCGAACTTTATTAAGCCTTGAGAAACCGATAAATTTAATATAAAATCTCATAGTGACTAAAGTATTCGACCAAATTACTTATTTTGAAAACTTTGTTTATTCCTGTAAACTTTATTTTATTGAATTTTATAAACAAATATTTGTTACATTTATTATTTAGATTTCTATTGATAACATTTTCATATAAGTTATTAACAAACGATAAATAAATATTTGTATTCATTCATAAATTGTAACTCCATTGATACCGTGTGCATTTGAAGGAAAAATCAAATAAACAAACTATTTGTTATCGTATCAAATTCTTAAGTATAAAAATTATATTTTGTTTGCATGATTTTAATCATACTGTTCAATTTAGGGGAGGGATTTACAAAGAATGACATATTTACTTTTTGAGGTAAGACTACTCGTATTGAAATCGGGGCAAATATTTTTTTAAATACTTAAATATCACACAATTATAGGGAGTCAATTTTAATATTCAATTTATTACTCTAATATTCCTAATAATAAGATGACGTTTTCCGTTTCGAGGAAAGACATAATGATACTTCACTAGAAAATTCTGGGCCCGAATGATTTAACCTCACTGCCAGTAACCATCGAAACTAATACAATCATTTATTTCATACAATCATAAAATTCGAATTTTATTAAAAAAACTATAATTAAAAAACTATTTATTGACAATAAAGTGTCGGTAGGATCTATTATAGGCTGAACCTAGGGTCTACGTCAGTAAGTTGGAATATTGTATCTTGTGCAAAAGCTGAGATATGGGATATTTCTAATATTTACATTTAAAAAATAGATTCCTTCACTTGTGTTACTTGTTGATTTCCCAAGATACCTACCAAAGAGGCATAATTGGTCAGGTTATTTCTGGGCCTAATTGAGATAGCCTCTAGCTGAATACTTCTGTAACGTAACCATTATCATATACCGAAATTAAAAACTGTTATTTTAAAACATTTTATTGACATAAAGTATCGGTAGGCTCTTATAGACCGATCCTATGGTTTATGTCACTCATCGCGTGAGCTACTAAATCTGAAGATGGCAATTAAGGAGATTGAATATTCTGCAGAAACTGTGAAAATGAGAAAGAGTTAGAGGATATCTCTAATATTGACCAAGAACCAATTTTAATTAAATACTATAATTTTAAAACGATTTATTGTCGGTGGGGACTATTATCATGAAATTTCGTAGGGATAGGGTCACTATACATTAACAAAGAATTTCTAGGTATATAAAAAAGTGCAGTATAGATAGGAGTCGCAGTTTCTTCCTCATTTAACATTATTAAATTTGAATGTTTTAGAAAAGAGGGTCTCTCAACAGGCCCGATAGTGGGCTTCGTATTTAATGTATTGTGGAAATCGATTTGCAGCGTAAGGTTTTTAATGCAAAATGACTTAAGTGAAATATTTTCTTTATTAGAACTCTAACAGGCAACTACGTAGTGATAGGCTCCAATTTTGGATATATGTAACTCTAATCAACATATTTATCACTGTTTAAAATGTATTCCGTAAGGGTCTCATGGACCTATATTGCTATTAATGAAAAAACTAAACGAACATTCATGAATAGATCGTCGTAGAATCTGATAAGGAACAAGGAAACATACTTTTGTCTACATTTTACAAAGGGAATTCTAAATAATTTTATTACTCATATTACACCATGCAACAATAATATTCACACATGAAAAAAATCTATGAGTACAGGAAACTTTGGACCATTAGTATTTAATCTTACTTTTTCATAATCATCTCTTACGTCCCTGTAAAAGGGTGCGATTTCAAAAGATATAATTTAGTTTTAATATTAATATAAAATGCAGCTGAGAACCTCTGCTTCAAAATAGTATTATGTATTTCAATTCTTCAGGATACAAAAAGTAATGAAAACTAAAACAAATTTGTCACAAAAAAGTATTTAAAAATATTGACCTTTTTTTAAAATTAATTTCTTTTTAGATTTTTTTATCTAAATGGTTCAAATAACATACATAGAATGTAGAGATTGCCAGCTTTCATTAGATACTAAGAATATCATCATACAATACATATAAATATTTAAAATATTTGATTGAAATCGTAAATCCTTTAAACATTGGACATAGTAGGTGAATATAAAAATCGGAATATGCAGAATTGCTACAAATGGACCCTAGTTCCCTAGTTTATTATGTGTAAAACCTTTTTTTGCAAAATTGTTAAAGAGTGTTATTAGATGGTCGGTATAAAATCAGTATTAATATATATACATCTAAAAATATACACAATTTGTGTTAGTGTTCAAAGTTTTTAAGATCCCTATAGAGTTTGTGTCCAATTAAATCGCAACTAAGACAGTTGGTAAACAAGTTAAGATTCATTGGTATAAAACGGAAACTTGAGCTTAAAGTACAGCTCTCTGAAGATCTTTGAAAGAGCAAAATTGTGATCATTAGACAATCATTAGAGATTTTTTTCATTTCATCATTTTTAGAATAGTTCATAAATTACAAAGTACTTAAGTAATTATTAAAGCATGCTTTCCTACATTTTATATTAATAAAAAGTCAGTTAAATATATTAATATTATAGTTCTTAATTAAAACAATTTATTAACTAGACGGAACGAACAAAAAACTCGTAAAATTTTGATATAAAAATCATTAAATAATTCAAGAACTTGATGTTTTTATGAGCCATATTTAATTCACTTAAAAACCACTAAAAAATCTCTAAAAATAGAAAAAAAAGAAACAAATATTATATAAAATAAAAACCATAAATAAGAGTAATAATGCTGTAACAAATTAAATGCACATTTTAAAAACAAAAAAAAAGAGGTCCAAATAGAAAAAACGCATCAAACACTAATGACCCCTAAACAACTAACAGTTTTTTTTTCTGTTCTCCTTTTTAGATCTTAAGCAAAACTGACCCTAATTGTTATCTTTTGCTAAAACATTCATTGCTAAAGCATTTGTAAAAAAAAAAACAAGAACCTAAAAGAGGGTTGGTTAACAGAAACAGTTGCTTTACAATTTAGTGTGAAGAGTTAAAAATCGATTATTGCAACTAAAACATGAAAATATATTGTTTTGCATTTCCATCGAAGGAAAATTTCACTGGAAATGCAAAATAAATTATTTGACTATTTTATGCGGGATCAAAAATGCCATTATTGCTGCAAATTAAAAATTTACTTAGCAAAAAAAAAAACAGCTGCTTACAAGGGGGATGATGATGTTGCAGATGATAATGAAATAAAATTGTATTTGAATGAAGGATTATGATGGTTATGTTGTTGAGAATGATGTTTGATAATGTCCTCAATATATTTGTAATGTTCTAAATTCACCCAATTATATTTTCCAGAAACATGGAAAATAATGCATCATTATCCTTGCTTGAGTAAACGCATACATTCTCACACCCGTTTAAATACTTCAAGTAAATTAATGTAACAAAATTCGTATTATTAATGAATTTGTCTACAGTAATGTCGGCTACACTCGAAACATACTTATATGTTAGTACAGCAATTATTGAACAACATTCAGTTATTACTAAATGTTCTAAAAATCTTCTAACTGCTGGGGAAGAGTTCGGAGATTCATGGTGGTGTATGTGACCCCTGAAAATGTATCTCCCCCATAGAACTTTATCGTTTAAATGCTTAGAGTAGTAGTTTCAGTAAACAGGGTTCTTTTCCATTTAATGGGATAGAACTGAATTTATCCGATGTGCAAAATATGTGGATAACTGTTTAGACTCGAAACGTATCATTCAACACTTAACCTATAACATTAAAAGCGACTAAGGCCCTATACATATACGTGTCGGAGATTAATACGCAAGTTGTGGGGTGTAAACACCAGGAATTCCAAATCGCTTTTCGACATGGTAGTTATGCCCATACTGTTATTTGGTGCACCTATCTGAAGTAAATCTTACAAAAATATAAAACACATCAAAAGTTTTGAAGGAATCCTTCGTGCTTCATCGTTGCTGATAAATGGAGCAATTCGCACCACCTCATCAAAGTATTTACTTGTCATATTAAGATGCCTACCTCTACATTAAAAGCCCAAGAGGTTGCCCTCAATGCGGCAATTCGACTTTACACATTTTTTTGTGGCATATGACCCAGTTTAGGCACTTACTATATTCATTTCATTGGAAGTAATCGTTGACTAAACTATCTTTTAATAGAAGCTTTTCAGTGATGATTTAACAATTGTATAAGGTCTTCGCCGATGTCTCAAAAACTAACTATAGTGTGTGGTGTCTTTTACATGGAACATACTGAAACTATAGTTACCTTCAAGCTTCTAGATTAATGTAGCTTTTTTCAAGCTGAACTTTCTGCCAAAAAACGGACTGAAAACTGGCTCAGGTTTTACCGAATGTCAATCTTTCAAATATATACCGATAGCCAGTCAGTTCTAAGGGCTCTTAAGTGTTGTTTACACAACATCAAAGTCCTAGAATGCCGGCGATTCCTAAAAGTGATGGCGAAACATTCCACAATATGACTGTGTTGGATTCGGAATACTGCCTTTAACCTGCAATCGATGTAAACGTTTCAAACGATATAAGCTTGTGCAACCTAGATGGTTGACTTTCAATCCACAAAGACCCAAGCCCTACATTACGTTCCGAGAGTAAATTCATGGAACATTACAGCAGTACTGAAAAGCTGTAAAATATATGAGCTTGCGCAACCGAGATGATTGACTTTCTGTCCTCAAGGTCCCGAGCCCTACATTACGTTCCTAGAGTAAATTCATGGAAGTTGCAGTACTTACTGGCCACTAGTCCTTGGGGCTTAATGCTAGAAGACTAAACTTATGAAGATTGAGCTATCAGGACGAGAAGGAAAAAGAGAGTATCATTAATTTCCGGTTATATAGCTGGTAATTGACATCGGGGGACTCTGTAGTCTCTAAAAAATATATATTTTAAAGACTACTAACTTGGTTATTTCTGTCTCGATTTCGAGGTTATTTCTGTCTCGATTCTCGAGGATCCAATCACGTAGAATATGAAAGTTTATGTTAAATCTTGTGAAATAAAATTGCACTCACCATAGACAATTTTGCTTTTTTAAATGAAGAACTTATAAGTGAATTCATAAAAAAAGCATCAGAAATATTAAAAGGAGTATATGTTTTGGAATTTTGTAGTTTATACTGGAAATGATGAATGAGAGCCAAATTTTCTCTCAGTGTAAAAATAATGATTTTATAATGAAAATTTGTATATTGTTCTTTTTATACAGCAAATATTTGCTTATTTCTTGTATCTACTAAATTTTAAGGGAAATTTCTATTTTTTGCATCTTTTTCTTACTGATACCAGCTTTTTATATTTTTTGTAATTATTGTGACATGTTGACAATATTTTCACACAAAAAAAAACACTTAGAAAAACCAACAAGAAGCAAACAAACATTATTATTGTGCTATGACTTTAAAAGGACTTTCCCCGCATTATTAGTCGCACAACTGAAAATATGAAAAACCAGCATACACCACATCAGTGTGCAAGAACAGTACCACCACTACTGATGATATTGTAGGACAATGTCATAATAACAATATCCATGTAATACAATGTGATGTGCAATTTGAATTTATGAGGGATTTTCCCATTTAAAACAAATTTTTGTATAAGTTGTTTTTGAATGTAGGGGAATTTTTGAGTTTTGTTCTTTAAAAAAACTACAAAAATGAGAAGAGGGATAAAAACATTGTTAAGGACGATTAAGGTCCATTACAACAACAGCTGGCGGTTAAATGGTTTAATAATTACATTAATAACAATTCGTTTTAGGGATTCGTAATGCATTGCGTTAATATTTGTATCAACTATTATTTATAAATGTTATTTTTACACAAATTTGCCATTAGTTTTGTTAAGCACAATTTATTTATGTGTGAGTTTCTTTTTTGGTGCTCTGAAAACAGTTCCCGCATTAAATGTTGAGTTTGGGATAAAATATGTCCTCACGCGATACACTATTATGTCTGTAATAATAATCTA
>NC_060951.1:24455961-24469932 GCF_022045245.1 Lucilia cuprina
ATTTTTAATAATTCTAGAATATATTTCTAATTTAAATATTTTCAAGCCGATCATACAGCCTATAGGTGAACTTCTGATAAACTTAGTGAACATAAAATATCGCACTAGTTAGTGGAACAATATTGTGTGATGTGCAAAACTATAGCACTAAACGAATGGGAAACTTTGCTATGAAATTATTTCTAACTGTTTTTTGACGACTAACCACCGTCCCTTTGTGAATCTTTCACGCTGGTGGCAATGTTTGTGCAAGGTTCTGTCGGTCCATGTACGAACACCTTGAACATAGCTGTCCCATTGCTAAAATGCAAAAACTTACTCTCTTAATTCGGCAACAATGCCTATAGACGTAATTAGTAGATCGATCGAACATGAATTCATCAAATCAAATAAACACGCAGAGAAAAAACTCGAACTATGTTGGCTACTATAACTAAATTATGTTCACTATAACAATATATTGTTGTCAAAAACATATAATTGTTATTTTAATTCTATTTAAACAATATTGTTTGTTTGAGTATGAGTATTTTAGTCTGATTCACTGAAAAAAGAATTATTTTTTAAATAACTATGTAATGGTAACGATTAAAACATATTATGTTACTAACAAATATTTAAACTTACAAATAATCATTATATGTCATGTCGCTATATGTTATATAACCATTGTATGTTATGTTGTTATAAATAACCATTATATCTTTTGTTGTTCTATGATAAAATATTTTAGCTGATTTTAATCATAATATGATATTTTAAAATTGTGCAATAACTATAATATCTTTATACTACAATCATAATTTTAACCATAATATGTTGCACTTAGAACATGTTTACTACAACCATGTTTTTTCTTTGCGTGAACAGAGTTACCCTAAACAAAGTCGGAAAAGAAAGGTAAATTCAACGGCATCACACTTCTGGGCGTATATTACTTTTTAACCAATATTTTCTTCCCCCAAATTTGGGTTAAACCACAACCACGACGTGCATTTCGAAGAGACCTCTCAAATAACCGGGATGCATGCGACACACTCTAGGTATATGGGTATATATTTTTTAACCAATATTTTCATCCCACGACTTTGGGTTTAAACCACAACTTCCACGTACATTTCGACAAGTACAAGTCTCTTTCAATCCAATGTCTAATTGGATCTGAATTCATCATTCAGGCTAAGCCGGCGCTGGAAATCTTTTCCATTCTAGGACAAATTAATTATTCCTCTTAACTTAAGAACAATTCGCTTATGATACCGATGAATTCAGGTCCACGAAGGGAATGAAAATGTCCAGTAGAGAAATATACATGACCAATGCAAATTGGTCTAATGATGATACAGATCAATTTAGGTAGAGAAATATACATGGCCAATGCAACATTAGAGTGTTAGCCTTTGGTGAACTGATGTAACTAAATCTCTAGATGTGATATAACTTCTTCATCTTTCATCGTCTCTCTCTCTCTCTCTCTCTCTGAATCTTTCTATGACAATCTTATGCTATGTATACACGGTTGTCAGATCTTACAACGTTGTCAGTAAAATGTTCAGAAAATATCAAACAATCTGAACTTAAAATTTTTCTTTTGCAACGTTGTCAGAATAACCATTACTGACAATATTGCAAAACAAAATTGTTATGTTGACAGTGTTATTAGATATTTTCTGCACATTTTACTGCCAACGTTGTAAGATCTAACAAACGTGTATACATAGCATAAGATTGTCATAAAAAGATTCAGAGAGCGACGATGAAAGATGAAGAAATTATATTATGATATTAAAGCCAATTTGGAAGTTAAGTATGTAAGTACAAACTTTCAATACATTACCATGTTTTTGAGAATATATCATCGACAATTTTGTTTATTACTGTCTATTTTACGATCTATTGTTACAAATCGGTTTACAAAAAGAATTTCTCACATAGACTTTGTTCTTCAAAAATCAAGTATGTTGACTTAATTGAAAGCTCTTTCTGAAAGTATTTAAATACTCACATTATTTTGCTACTCTCATAAAACTGTCAAACTATCTGTCATAAATAGTTGGTTTATCAAGTTTATTAGCCAACATTAAAACAATTCAATTGCGATATGAAAATGTAAAGTCCCCCAAAAAAATTTCACTGGGGAAAATCCTTCATTAATGACAAATCAATTTTTGTTTAAATACTAAAAACAACAACCTCCAGGTGTGTTATCAGTTTAATGGGCGTTAACTGGTAGTCTTTTATGGAACCAACAACCAGAACGACAAAACCAGCAGAAATTTTCCCAAAAACATACACACAAAAGAAAACTTTATAAAGAAATAATATAACAAAATGGAAAATGCTACTTAATTCGCAATAGAGAAGAAAAAATTTATTTTATGATTATTTAAATTTGAAATTTAAAAAAAGCTATTGTTTACTTAGTACACTGCGCAGGCGCCTATGCGCAAACAAATATTTAGGTAAAAGTGTGTGTGTAATTTGAAATTGAAACGTAATATGTTTAGCATATTGGTACTATGTACAAGTTATTGTATTGGAGGTGATAAAAAAAGCGTTATAATTAAAATTGGAAATTTCCCCTCGACTTAATGGGGTTTTAAAGACTTGTTAAAATGAATTTATTTGTTAGCCATTGTTGTTGTATTAGTTATATGTATCTATAGGAATACAATTAGCAAGACTTTTTTTAATTTGGTTAGTAGGCCTTTTTATAAAGCATTACCAAATTATCATGTAAAATAGCAATAAAAATATATTTCTACATATTTGTCAGTTTTAGACAAAAACTTTTATAAATGTTAATTTTTGTTGTAAACTGTTTTTCATTCATTAAATAAAATATTTTATATTTGTTAATTAATATTCTATTTATTGTGTTTTTTTTTTTCGTTGCAGGTATGTTAACGACATTTTAATACCAAGAAATAATGTAAAACATTTTTGGCCTAAAATCGTAAAAAGAAGTTAAAACGTGCAAGTAGTGAATTAGTCAAACATAATCGGTATGAAATCACTTGTAAGTACACGTGTAGGTTAAACACTTTTATGGCGATATTCAATTAATTTCAAGCAGCTAGCACAGTGTGGTTAGAAGAGAAATGTGTGACACAAATAAGTTCTATATGACCAGAAGTTTATTCAGACTATCCACCATCAACTTTTGGAGCTTAAATAATTAAGAATTTGCCATTATAACTGTTTTTGTAAAGGTAGGCGTTAAACAGGGCGTGGTATCCAATTAATATATAAACTACATATGTCGAATTTTTCATTAAAAGCGGGTGTTTTTGTCTTTTCTCGAAATTATTTCATAGTTTGACTATGTCCTGGCTGGTCAGTTGGTTTCTTCGGCATTCACGTAGTGGCCAGGGCCTTTTTTGACCCTGGCGGTCAAAGGACTGATGTAAGATAAAGTCAATATTTCGGGATAAGTTTGGTGATGTTGCCGAATGACAACAGTTACCCCACAGTGGAATGACGGAGTTGGTATCAATTGTAGATGATACGGGATGAATGTAGAGGTATGCCGGCCTCACTTCACCCGTAAATCTAAATGAATGTGCCGTAAACAGGGCAGCAATGGTAAGAGATTTGATTGCTGAAGTACTTGAGTTAAAAAAATGCGACCTGCGTTAAAATACACAAGGTGGTGAGTTGTTCATTATACTCACCCAGTGATTGTAAAAGTACCAGCGTGAGATAGGGCTACACGCCAGGTACTTCCGTAAAGCTCTTCGACTTCAATGACACTTCTGTCAATTAAATATAGATCTGTGTTATACAAATTTTGTCCCCTGGTGCTGTTGTCGAAACAACAGAAGCCATCTCAGAAAGAGGTCAATGAATGTATTGGGGCGAGTCTTTAGATGATGACAAAGTTTGTAGGAATATGGTATTCCTCATAGCATCAATACGGGGTTTTCTCATTTGTCGGAGTTTAATTGAGCTTGATTTATGACATGTGTCATTCGCCAACGCGGTTAATATGGCAAAGATTGGATAGTTCGAGAACTTAAGCAAAGTGCACGTCTACTGGACCGAAAATTCCATATAAGTAAATTGAGACTTGCGTGAAGGACTCACAATGGGACGGTGGTGAGTAGCACCGTGGTTAAAAAAGCCGACCGTGAATAGGCCAACAGAGTGTTCATGTAAAGCACTTTGATATTCATTTGACATGATTATCCATTCCGTAGACTAGTTGTAGGATGACCGGGCGACTGGATAAGGAATGGATTCATAAGCTTAGAGATTCAATATATATATAACTATTCCCCATTATTCTAGGTAACCACACTGGATTACTTAGACGTCATTATCGATCAAAATCTAAAATGGATAAGGATACAACCAATAAAGCATATTGATGTTGAGGGCTATATAGGACAACCATATGCTCCAAATGTGATCTTTGAGAAATGACCAATTATAAATAACTTGCGCTTCTTTTATCTGGAAGCCTATTATACAGTGCTACGTACGTGTTTTTTTGATTTAGGTTTAGCAATGTTGGAGAATCAAACAAATTTTAGATATTAGTCCTAGAAGGAAGAAACATTAGAATTAACACTTACCGAACTTTAAGACATTAGTCCTAGAAGAAAGAAACATTAGAATTAACCCCTGCCGAAATCCATTGCTACAAGGATGGCTCTAAACAAGTTGAAAAACTGGTCTGTGGATCTATATTGAAAATCCGAAAACCGCCTGATTTGGGTTCATAAAAAAACTTAAATGTCTATTCAAAGGTAAATGTATATATAAGTTGAAGTAATTTTCTAAAGCTGCATCAAATAAGTTCGGGTTTCAGAAATATTCTTACCTTTATTTTTAGGTGTTACAAACTTAAGCATATAACCATAATACTCTAGTAGTAAACGTATAATAAAGTTTGTGATAAAGCAATTTGATTTCAAATCATAACTTTATTAAGATCAAATTTCTGTGTTTGCTATTTTGTTAAGCATGAAATATTTTTATTTAAAAGCTTTTAACCGAAATTCCCAAAATACATATATGTAATTAAAAAAATGTTTATTAATAAAACATCTAGAAATGTTTTACTATTTTTACAAGTTTATTACAATTTTATACGCACACCTCTCTTTTAACAAAACATTAAAAACAAACTATTTTAACAAGTAATAAACTTTACACAATTACTTCACAACATTTATTAAACTCTCATTTTTTACAATTTTTGTAATGCCCTCTTAACAAACTTTTATACCTTGAAACTTTGTAAATTGTAAAAAAATCCCATTCCTATTTTTACACGCTAATAAAATTATCTCGTTAACAAAAAAAAAAACTTAATCGAACTTAAAGAAGTTGTTAATAACTTTTGTTTTGTTTTTTCACTACACCCCACTGTGCTTAAAACTACAACTAGTTTTTTTTATATTTTTTAATGTCAGAAACATTTTTTTAATTAAACTTTTTAAAAAGTTATTCAACAATTAAAAAAAGTTTACGGCCAAAAATTAAAAAAAAGTTAAGGTCTATAATAAGTTTTAAGATTTTTTTTAATTCATTAATTCAAACTACATACAATTTATTTTACCATTTAAATATACATATTTCTAGTCGCTCATTTATACATCCATTGATTTATTATAGTTTGTCGTTGTCATTTTCTATGTACCCTACAGCTAGAATTTGGGGAAAAATATTTAGAAAAATCTCTTACGAGTATTTTCTATGAAAAAGTATAATTTAAAAACAGGAAACTTCAAAATTTTTCTACAAAAAGAAAAAACAAAAAAAAAAACTAATTTCAGAATTTTAAGCTTAAAGTGGGTCAGATGAACCTCATCTCATCATTTCGATCTATTATTTTAATCAGTTTGAGATATCTATAAAAAAACAAGAAAAATAAAACAGAAAAGAATATATCTAGAGAATAGAACAAAACTAGAACAGAACTAGAACAGAACTTTTTTTTTTTTAATAAGAATATTTTATTCAAGTAATATGTATAGTTTTACATATTACTTGAACTAGAACAGAACTAGAACAGAACTAGAACAGAACTAGAACAGAACTAGAACAGAACTAGAACAGAACTAGAACAGAACTAGAACAGAACTAGAAAAGAACTAGAACAGAACTAGAACAGAACTAGAACAGAACTAGAACAGAACTAGAACAGAACTAGAACGGAACTAGAACTGAACTAGAACTGAACTAGAACTGAACTAGAACAGAACTAGAACTAGAACAAAACTAGAACAGAACTAGAACAGAAATAGAACTGAACTATTGTTAGCATGGGACAAACTTGGATACTAATCGATCCAAATTTATCTCACAAATAAAGGTATTTATCCTTCGAAAGTTATTATTTTTTTCGATTAGTCCGTTTAGTCGTACAGTGGCTGCCTAACATGCGAATATTTTTTTATTATATAGTAGGGTCTAGATGTAGTTTTTTTGGAAGATTTAATATTCTGTCGTGAAGCCCAAAAGTGGCTGGTAAGAAATACAATTACATATTCTCCAAAACAAATGTAGTGATCATAGTGGATTGTATATCGCCCGCATGATCTTCGGCATTCATGATCACCCATAGTTTAAAGTTCCGTAAAAATCGGTTTTAACACCTGAATTTAAGTAAAAGATAATACTCTCAGTTTGTCACCATTGTAACAGTGGAATCTACTGTTACAATGTAACAGTGGAATCTACTGTTACAATGGTGACAAGCAGAGGATCATTATCCACTCAATGGAAACTTTAATTGTTAGCTTAAACTAAGTCCTTTTGTACTGCTATAATCCTACCAGGATGTGTGTTGTTAGACTCTTGGGTTATAAATAGGAAGTTAATGAAGTGCAGCCTAAAATTATAAGTTGTGCTTGTTTTTACTTCCTTAGAAGTTATCTTTATGCTTAATTAGAAAAAAATTTGTTACACAATTAAAAAGATTTCAGCAGTATATTCATTTATCTTTCACATTTAATTCAAAAAAGTTTATTTCAGAAATTCTTTAAAATTTGGTTAGTTGTTTGTGATAAAACGTTTTCCAGGTTAAAAATGTACGTGGGAAGTTTTATTACTTTGGATTAAAACAGAAATCTTAAGCTTTTTTTCATATGCGGCTTTTTAAAGACAGACTTCTAAGAAAATACGTTTTTTATAAAAATTTCAGCTTTCAGTGACCCTTTTCTTCGGGCGTGATTTTAAAAGTGTAAAACAAATTTTTTTAGCGTACAAAATTGAAAAACAAAATAAATAATTCTACGAAAAAATTGCAAATGTTGGCGTTTAAATTTTTAATGTGTTTTTTGGTTTTATGGGCTTACGACACAGGGGACACCAAACTATTTTTGAAACGTAAATTAGGCTGCCTTAAGTGGCGGCTTCTGTTATTAAAGTTGTAAAAAATTGTTTTTGAAAGGAGAGTAAAGAATTAAAACTAACCAAAAGTGTCGCAAATTGTCAACAGCTAATAAATAATCAAAGTAAGAAACATAAAATAATGTTGAAATGGAATTTATGGGTAGAAGAAACATTTTAACAAAATGTATTCTTTTATAATTTGAATGTATATCAAACTAAAAAATAAAATTAAATCAAACACAAATATGCTTACGAGAAAGAGTTACGTGATATAAATTTTTGATAAATTTATGAGTTTATGAAACCTTTAAAAAGGCATAATAAGAAAAACTCCCATTAAAATCTCATTTAAATTTTAACATTGTAAAAAACATAAAATTATTCTTTGGCTTCTTGGTTTGAATTTTTTTTTCTAAATTTTTGGAATTTTCAATGAAGTGGGCTGTTTGTTTGATAAGAAGAAGACAGATTTAGATTAAAATCGAACAACAATATTTAAAACGTTTAAAACCAAAATGAACACTAAAATATAAAGTTTTCGAAAAAATTTGCTTTAAACTAAAGCGAAATTTAAAGAATATCTGTGAAACAATATATTACTGAAAACGTGAGTTTACTACTTTAAGGGCTGAGATCTTTTTGGGACCCTAAAACATAATATATTCAAGAGATTAGACTGAAAATTAAAAACATATTATAAAAAAACAATTTTCTGTACCCATTTAGGTTATAAACACTTTAAGAATTCTAAGATCATAATATGATGTGTGTGATATATATAATCTCCCTTTTCAAAGCCTAAGCCTAAACACCTGTTACAAAGGAATTAATATTCACACTTATTTTTATTGTTAAATTGTGCGTAATAAATGGATTTTGTATGACAATTGAAAATTTGCATAAATTGACTTCATTAACAACAATAACCTTTTCTTAAAAATCTTTTTTAATAATAACCCCAGCCACCATTGTCTTTTCTTTACAAAATTTAAATCTAATCCGATCCAATTCATTTCAATCCCCCAAATCATCATTGTCATAAATAATTTTGCTACATTTTGTTTCGAACGCTTGTCATTTTACATAAATTATAATTAAATAATTTTTCATAACAAAAAAAAAAAACTTAAAAAAAACTGAACTGAAAACTTTATAATCAAACAAAATCATTTCAATATTTTACCAATAAAATAATATGAAATATAAATTAACTAAGATCTTTATCAAAAATGTTGTTCGCAACAAAAAAAAAAT
Organism: Lucilia cuprina; assembly: GCF_022045245.1. Lineage (NCBI taxonomy): Eukaryota > Metazoa > Arthropoda > Insecta > Diptera > Calliphoridae > Lucilia > Lucilia cuprina. The sequence goes on from NC_060951.1 coordinate 24,464,560, forward strand.
ACATAGAAAAATCTTGTTTTAAATGATTTTTTTTCAATAATTTTTTTGTTCAAAAATATTTTTTTATTTGAAAAAAACATTTATGTAGATATGAAAATTGTTTGACATTAATCGTCAACAAAAACTAAACTTAGTTGAAAAAAACCTAGCAAACTAAAGACAAATTAACATTTTAATGAACAGACATGAATTATTAATTATTTAGAAGAAGAGAAAAAAAGTTTAAATTCAATTCACTATTCACAATCGAATGGTTTTTGAACAAGAAAAAGAAGAAATTTACAAATTTATTAAATATAAATTGTATATTATTTAAAACAAAATAAAAATTAAGCATTAAGATGGCAGGTTTTTAAAACTGTTTGGTTGAATAGTGGCAACCCTACTTGAAATAGCGAATTTATAATCTAAACATAGTCTGGATTGGATCCGCAGTGGGAAAGGGCGATTATCACTAGTCCCAAACCGAAAATTTTTCATACAAAATATCAAAAGCATTAAAAACAAAATATTAAATTAAAAAAGAAAGCAAGCTTTATCCGCGCTTTTACTATATCCTATAGCTATAGTCTTGACTAGGCTATAGTCTCGACTTGGCTATAGTCTCGACTAGGCTATAGTCTCGACTAGGCTATAGTCTCGACTAGCCTCGAGACTTTAGCATATAGTCTCGACTATATCCTATAGTCTCTAATATATCCTATAGTCTAGACTATAGGCTGCTAGTCTCGACTATATCCTTTAGTCTGGACTATAGCCTACAGTCATATATTACAGCCTATAGTCTGTAAGATCTTTATGGATTATAGCCAATAGTCTGGCTTATAGCCAGGACTATAGACTACTCTCGACTATATCCTACAGTCTGGACTATAGCCTATAGTCTTTAATATAGCCTATAGTATGGACTGTAGCCTATAGCCTGACATGTTGCCAGGACTATAGCCTATATTCTAAAGTATAGCTATTAGTTTGAACTATAGCCTGTAGTCTGTAATATAGCATATAGTATGGATTATAGCTAATAGTCTAAATTATAGCTGCTAGCTTGGACTATAGCCTATAGTCTCGACTATATCAGATAGTCCCTACTATAGCCTATAGTTTGGACTATAGGCTATGTAGTCTAAAACATTGTCAGGACTATTACCTATAGTCCGGACTATAGCCCATAGTATGGATTACAACCTAAAGTCTAGACCATAGCCTATAGTCTTGACTATAGTCTGGTCAATAGTCTTTAGTATGGTCTATAGTCTGTTCTATAGCCCATAGTCTGAACTAGTTTGTATTTCGGACTATTAGATTATTGTCTGAACTTTATCCTATATAATCACAAGCTGATTGAATAATACTCTACTCTAGCGAATACTCCATCCACGAATTCTGTCAAGGAATTGATTTTAATCTAGATTATCGTCTGAACTTTATCCTACAGTCTAGACTATCGCCTTTAAACCTCTTGTTTAAATACTACTATAGCCTATAGACTGGACTATAGGGTAAAGTCTGGACTATAGCATACAGTCTGAACTATTGGGTATAATCTGAGCTATAGCTTATAGTCTATAAATTAGACTATAAATTAGAATATAGTCTGGACTATAGCCTATAAACTGGAGTATAGCATATTTCTATTTGCCTATGTATATAAGCGTTTTCGAATTAAAAAAACAGGGCTGGGTCCCTCCGCTATTTAAACACATGATTTTTACAAACTTTCCTTGACTACCAAAATCAACAAAATTTAAATTCCCAATGCCATATTAGCAAACAAAGACACTTGAATAAATGCGTAAATAAAAAAGAAATCTTGTCACCTACCACACGCTAAACTCATACACACCTTTATCGTCTTTGGTAGGGTGCCACAAAATATTTCTATTAAATTAAATAAAAAAACACACATATATATATTTTTCGAAATAAAACAGGTAGAAATAGTAAATTTTTGTTTAGATTTTTATGGATTTTCATGTTACCTGTTACGCATTTCACGCATATTTTAATAGTTGTTGTATTTGTATATTTGCTAGATATATACAATGATAATTTACACTCAACTAAAATGTACATACAAATGGTTTTGAAGTAGTTTTAATGACAAAAAACCCTTTAGTTCATTTGAAATTTTAAACATAACTTCGACCCAACGGCAGACAGACAGATAGACAAACAAACAGATAGAGCAACAAGTCCGTCCAAAAAAATTATTATCATATAAATATAAATTTAATTTTTTTTCGCTGTTATACATTTTACATGTATTTAAACTTACATAAAGACCCACGGACAGACAGACATACGGACTTAAAGTCAGATATCACTTTGTATTAGTATACGTATCTAATTTTTTCTTCTTTACTGTTAAAGTATGAATGTATTTGTGATAATGTGAAAATCAGAATAGAAAATCGCCATTAATGACAATTTCAATTTTAATGAAATTTTTGATGCATTCTTATCAAGAAAAACTTCTAGAAAATAACAAACTTTTGTAAAGTTAATTTGTATGGAAAATTACCAATGAAAAGTACGATAGTTTCAAGAAGTATGGGGGATATAAATGTATATAAACAAAGACTTACTATGTTTACTTATTTTTATTGATGGATTTTTTTTTAAACATTTTACAAACGACTTAGCAGGAGAATTAGTCTTGTAAAAGCAGTATTTTAACTGAAGTACAGAATATTCTCAAGATTTAAAATTGCTAAGGAATCTAGAGGAGAACATTAGGGTCGTTTTATGTTCCATGGAAGGTTTATTTTTTATTCCTAAGATCATATAGTTGCACTACTCACTGAAATCTCAATTTTAAGAACACTTTTAAGAACTTTAAAAATATAATGTTATAACGAAGTTATAGGCGATATTTATCGAATCAATGAAGTTATACAAGTAACAGTATCAAATAGTATCCAATTCCTATATTAAATCCTAATGAGCATAAAGTTGCAGTTTGGAAGAGATTACTCTAGTATGGAATATAATTTCAATACACTTCTAATACCTTGAAAAGATAATGATGTTATAACAAAGTTTTAGGCATACCTTCTATTCGATATTTATTGAATTAGTGGAATTACACAAGTAACAATATCTAATAGTATAAAATTTAGGTCAAATGTTTGATAACATTTGAAACCTAAGTCTCAAAATGTGGAGTATAGGGCGCCAAACAATTAGCAATTCGTTAGCAATTTCAGGTGATGTGGGTTGCTAACCCTCTTCCCCTAGATTGGTGATTGGTCTACTATCTGCACGTCTAGTCCCGCGGTTCAGACATGATTCAGCGGTTATTATCTACTTTCTGAGAAGTGTGTACGACCATTCAGCATAAATGGCTGGGCCCCTTTTAACTCTAGCTAACTTGAGGAGGATACATTTAAGCCATTGCCCGGGAAATACTTGCTCATAGACCGAAAGTAGTTAGCTGGTTAGACTTTTCACAGAGGAATCGTCTTGGCCATTCCCTAGGGAGTGTCAATCAGATAACTTTCAACACTTGCAAAGTAATATAACCTTCTGTCAATGATAAAAGCCCTAAGCAACTAATAACCCGATATAGGTTGAATATATTAAGAGTAATGGCAGAAAAAACTGTACACTAGGTATTATTCATTTCGTCTTGGGCATAACGAATTCTGACTTAGTTGCCAGATGGGAAAAAAGGGTGAATGGTTTTCGTGATGGAAGGTCATTCCAGGCAAATACATTATATACATCATTTATAAACCAATTATCTATTGAGAAATCTCACTGATTCTGGCAATATATAATAAAACACTTATATCCACTACTATATACATCTGCAAAGTGGTTTGATCTTGTTATAATGGATTTCTTAAGTCAGCTTGGAAATAACACCCATGCCCATGCATTTTGTGCGCTCCTTTTTAGAAAATTATTAGTTTAAAATATCATATTTAGCGATTCAATGTTTCAAAACCTTTTTAGTATTTTCCGATCAGTTTTTCGATGGGATGTAATTTTTGGAATAATCTCGGTCCCACTCATTATACTTGCAGGAAGCTTCTCGTTCTGATTTTTTGGAACTATTTTTTTATTTATATAGTTGTCATACTCCCTGTTCTATTTTTCGAAGTGGCTAAATGTTTATAACTTATCATTCCTTTCTTTATATTTGTTATATTCGTTCATTGTAGATGATAACGGTACAAATGAAAAGTTCACTCTTGAGTCGTCGTATATATTTGCGACGCTATAACAGCACAAAGACAACTCTATTTGTACAATTTATAATGACATCATCGTCTCAAACAAGGCTAAATGCAGGATTTTAAAAACATTATGATACGATACCAGGATAACCTTATGTGCTGGACAAGTATAGATTCGGAGCTTGTAAATCCATTAGAAAAATCTCTTTATTTTGTTTCTCGTTCTTTTAAATTTTGTTGGTTCGAGTTATTGTTCAATTACAGTCCAATACTTAGATCATGGAAGAAAAATGTCTGTGGGTAAAAAATAAAATCGTTCACTAAATACATTACCTTTCAATATTCAGCAACTCAGTTTCCTGAACGTAATTCCTTGAAATCTTTCAATCAGTGTCCGTAAGAAATTTTATTTTTGAAATAATATCACTCCCAAAATACTTCGATCTATCTTCTACGAATGTCTGACAGTGTCCAAAAAAAGTGTTCCAGAGTTTCACTGTTCTTCCAACATAATCGGGTCCAATTTTGTGTTGCTGTACCCTTAATCAAATGTGTCTACTCAAAATACGTACCATCATACTAATTTTTTCATGTCCATGTCAGGGTCACATCGTATGGTCTTTGTGGTTCTACCTACCTTTTTGTTGCGTTCGTTAGGTTAACTACATCGAGCTTTCTTCCCTTTAAAGCTAATATATTCGCGCCTTCGTTGTTAGTGTTTGTTATTAAAATTGTTCCCTTCCTTTAAAACTTTAGATCTCAAAATTTGATTGAAATATTAAAAATGATACTTAAGGGTGTGAAGTTAAATTCGTCGGCCAGATACGTCCCACAACACATTTGTCAAATACGTTCCACATACTGTAAAATTCGTTTTCAAATTAAATTAATTGATTTTTTAATAAAACAAACGCCAAATAAAATGTTTTTGTGAAAACAAGTAAAAATATATTAAAATATATTCCGAAAATAAATATGTAAAATAAAAATTAATTAAAATAAGTGTATACTCATAAAAAATTGTGGTTAAATATAAAATTTTCAAATGAAAAAAATCGACACTTTGAGAAGACATGAATTAGGGTACCGGCATAGTGGGAGTAGCCCAGGACTAGTTCTTTCCAAAAACATATAGTTTATATGCAATTCCAGCTCTGGATAATTTTTACGAATTTTTGAAAAAACATAA
>NC_060951.1:24470032-24470192 GCF_022045245.1 Lucilia cuprina
GTTCTAGTTCTGTTCTAGTTCTGTTCTAGTTCTGTTCTAGTTCTGTTCTAGTTCTGTTCTAGTTCTGTTCTAGTTCTGTTCTAGTTCCGTTCTAGTTCTGTTTTAGTTTTGTTCTGTTCTGGTTCTGTTCTAGTTCTGATATAGTTTTCTTCTAGTTCTG
>NC_060951.1:24470202-24472977 GCF_022045245.1 Lucilia cuprina
CTAGTTCTGTTCTAGTTCTGTTCTAGTTCTGTTCTAATTCTGTTCTGGTTTTTTCTAGTTATAGGTCTGTTCAAGTTATTGTCATAGTTCTGTTTTAGTTCTGTTCTAGTTCAGTTTTTGTTCAGACCTAGTGCTCAAAGGATTAAGATGATAGATCCAAATGGACAACCTAATCTGACCAATGCAACATTTAAATATTCACAATTTTTTTTTTAATTTTTAGATTTTTTGAGATTTTCTCTATATTTTTGAAAAGTTAATTTTGTTTATAGAGTAACTTACAAATTACTTTTAATAAAGAATTCTGAAATTTATGTATTTTTAAATTAATTTTGAAAAAAAATTTCAAAACAACATAAACATATTTAAGAAAAACAATTCTTGAAATTCCTAAGTAATTTTTCTTATTTAATGTTGATGGGCTTTATAATGGGAAATTCTAATTTCTTATTCACATATTTTTTACTAAAAAAATTATTTCTAATTCTAATTATTCTTAGGCCCTATAAGTAATATACATATTAATGGAGTTTCCTTAAGTTATTGGCGCTTTTTCAGCGACTTTATTGGAAAATTCAACAATTATTTTATTTTTTCTATTTAACATATTTTTTTATTAAAAAGTCATTAAAAAAAGACCAACCCAACGTACATACATACATTTATACGACATGTTGTATGTAAATTTACAAGTCTGTGAGTCTATTAAACTGTTGCCCTTTTCTGTAACCCTGATTTCCTCTTCCATTGACCATATTAAATAACAAGAAGAAAAAAAGTATTTCCGTTTACAACAAAATAATTTCAAATCAAAGAAGTAAAGAAAAAATAAATAAATAAATAAAAATAACAGTGTTGAGACAAACTAACCTCAAGAGCCAGCCGAGAGACGATACACATGAGAACTTGAAGTTTTATAGTAAAAGAAACACAACATACAAATAGACGACGTTAATGATAAATTCGCAATTACAATTTTTTCCTTAACAAGGCATTACACAGACCAAGCCCAAAAAATATTGAAAATTTTAAATTTACTTACGAGAAATAAATTAACAGTGGGGGCGAAAAAAGTATTTAATGAAAAAAATTATAATGAATTCTTTGCTACTACAATGACTACTACATACAACTGCATTACTTATAAAGAGTCTACTAATTACTTATAAATAACTACATACGTTAGTACTTTATTTTAAGCATTGGCATTTTGTTTTTGTATGTTGTTTATTTATGTTAAAATAATAGTAGACAATTAATAGTTATGCCTTACACTGTAAATTTATCAACAACAAAAGTGTACTTATATGATTGCATTACAAATAAAGCACAGTTGTTACCTTCCAAGCACACGTGAGGAAGTTATTAAATCATGATAGTATCTAAAACTTAGAAAAAATATATATTCAAAAACTTATAAAATCGATTTACTTAAACTGGTCCATTTCCTCGTCCGCCCCAGCATATTTTCTTAACTTGTCATGCTTTTTCAAAAAAAAAATATTTTTAAAATATTATCATTTTTGTTCTCATTTCTCGTTTTCAACACTATCATTCCAATTGACTTAATCGTTGACCAATGGGTCAGCACTGCACGCGTAAGTAACTTTTTTTATATATTTATTTCTTTTAAATGACATTTAATGCTTTTATTCCGCATTAAAACGCACACACTCAATAAATTGAAAATAGCGGAAGGACGGACAGACAGACAGATGGTGGGACGTTTATAAAAACAGAGACATTATTTAAAAATAGCAAACAAATTAAAGCAAACTGTGGATTAATCATCAATCAAACTTTAAATACATTCATGAGTTAACGACAAAAAAAAAGAAAAAAACTAAAGACAAAAAAAGTGGAAGTGGCAGTTAAACGAATTTTAAATATACTACATATTTATAAACATTTTTTCATATAGAATTTTCTATTTTGGAAATTATATTATTTCAATTATTTTTTAATTTTCTTCTTTTTATAGAAATAATATAAAGAATTTTCGAAAGAGGAAACACTTTTTATAAAAAATTTTATAGAAATATAGAAAACTTTGAAATTTTCTTCCTGTTATAGAAAACTTTATGAATTTGTCTTCTTTTATAAAAAGTTTCTCATATTTCTTATGTTCTAGTTTTGTTTTAGTTCTGTTCTAGTTCTGTTCTAGTTCTGTTTTAGTTCTGTTCTAGTCCTGTTCTAGTTCTGTTCTAGTTCTGTTCTAGCTCTGTTCTAGTTCTGTTCTAGTTCTGTTCTAGTTCTGTTCTAGTTCTGTTCTAGTTCTGTTCTAGTTCTGTTCTAGTTCTGTTCTAGTTCTGTTCTAGTTCTGTTCTAGTTCTGTTCTAGTTCTGTTCTAGTTCTGTTCTAGTTCTGTTCTAGTTCTATTCAGTTCTGTTCTAGTTCTGTTCAAGTTCTGTTCAAGTTCTGTTCTAGTTCTGTTCTAGTTCTGTTCTAGTTCTGTTCTAGTTCTGTTCTAGTTCTGTTCTAGTTCTGTTCTAGCTCTATTCTAGTTCTATTCTAGTTCTGTTCTAATTCTGTTTTAGTTCTGTTCTAGTTCTGTTCTAGTTCTGTTCTAGTTCTGTTCTAGTTCTGTTCTAGTTCTGTTCTAGCTCTGTTCTAGTTCTGTTCTAGTTCTGTTCTAGTTCTGTTCAATTTCTGTTGAGGTTCTGTTGAAGTTCTGTTGAAGTTCTGTTCTAGTTCTGTTCTAGTTCTGTTCTAGTTCTGTTCTAGTTCTGTTCTAGTTCTGTTCTAGTTCTGTTCTAGTTCTGTTCTAGTTCTGTT
>NC_060951.1:24838077-24865697 GCF_022045245.1 Lucilia cuprina
ACAAATGTGGAGGCTTTACCAAGGTATCATGCCCCCGAGGGGAAGACTTATAGTCAATTAAATTTAATTTCGGATACCCTGACATGCAGCTTATTTCAGAGAGAGTCTCTATCGTAACAAATAGCTATTGGGCGTTGCCAGGTTTTTTTTAGCGTTTTTTTAATAGGTTTTAGACGGTCACATATTTTGGGCCTTTTTTGATTAATGATCGCTGATCGGGGATAGATTAGATTAATGAAATACGTTTTTTGTTTCAAGCCTTAAGTTGATCCATACTGTAATATAAAAAAATTGTACATATTAATCATCACATTAAACTATATTTTGTTAAATTAAAAAAAAATCACAAATGTTTTTATTTTCTGATCTGTCAATAATAGTCATAGTTCAATGTGCCTTTCATATACATTATATGTCTGTCCTTTATTTTAATTAAAACATTTTGCAGAAATAAAAATATACTGACTGAAAAATTAATTCGTTTGAGAAAAAAATGTTAAACACTAATTTAACCTGTCAGTTCAACACCCCAATATTCTGGCAGTGTCTGACTCTACATATTGCTCAGTGCGTATGATCATCTTTTCTTTTTAATGTTTCAACTGAATGAGTAAAATACGTGTGAGTGTTGGTTAGATTGTTAGTTGGGTGTGGGTGTCAATTTGGAAGTACAGACAAAACTGATCATCATCATGGTATTTTAAAATAAATGTTTTTTTTTTCATTTATGTGTATATGTAGCTTTTCTTATGTTTATAAATATTTAAAATTGTTTTATGTTTGTTAGTTTTATTAAACTTTTTTCTCAGTTGTAGTTTTTTTAATGATTGTTAGGGGGGAGAGATTCAAACAAAATTTACACTTTTTTTCGTTGGTATGTCTAATTATTAGTTTTGTCTAGATTTACACATGTCATTAGAGATCAAAGATTTTGTTAACTATGTTATAAAATTCTTAAAATTTTGCGATAATTTGTTTTTGTTATCTGTGTTGCAGACACAAATTCCAAAATTATTAGATAATTTTTTAAGAAAAATTTATGATTTTAAATGTTCAGTGTGAATCTTATACACAAACTAAAACGGTTAGTCAAAATTAATGAAAAGAGTTTTTTTTTAAATCTTTAAACATTTACAAAAAATTAAATTTTCAAAATTCTAAAACATTATTATGTACTACAACTATAGTGGGTATTATGCGTTTGAGCTGATGTTTGTAGCAATCAAAAATATTTATCCTACACCCACCTTAAAGTTCACCAATCGGATCAGAATCACTTTAAAGTTATTTATGTAGAATTTATTCGTGTTATTAGTGTTTATAAGTGAATTTTGAACTTCAAGTCGTGTTTTGAACGGGAGTTTGTGTGGACGCTAGGTTCAAATGAGGCCCGATCATTACAAAAATTGGCAGTGTCGTTTCAACTTGATATAATAGAACATTTAACACAGCTAAAAGCCCTATTCCGGGGGCACCGTTGTATGGGGGCTAGGCGAAATAATGGAACGATTTCAAACATTTTTCAACTAATAGCGTTCGTCATTGGGCCAAAGGATAAGAAAAGTATGTGCATATGAAACAAAGGATAGGCCCATATTTACCCCTATCCCAATTTGAGGTTTTTACGTACTGAGTATCATAAGGTCGGCATGGTCGACCTATACTTAGGTACTTGATAAGTGTATAAAAAGTATAATTGTCCAATTCACAATCGGTGTTGTAAAATTGTATCGTAGTCAGGATGGTATTATAGCGGTCATACACTCTTCTTTTAAGTGTCGGTTTAGAATTACTTAAATAAATTTTACACAAATATTTATATTGCTCCAGCGACTAATCCCAGCCAAAATTTAACTGAACCATACAAAGAACCTTTTTAATTAGAAGCACAAGGATATATCTATATCATTATAGATGTAGAGGGAGGTCTATGAATAAATTCGGGCGTACAATTTCGAACTAACTATTAAACCTACCACTCAGAGTTACTCCTATCTAACGACTATTTAGGTGGATATCTATTTTAACATGTGCTTGCTATAGGATGAAGTAAATCGTCATCCTACAGATTGCTAATGCATTAACTCTTTGTCGAACTTCAATGATTTCTTTAAGTATATTTGATATCTAATATGGACCAATATATATCGGGATATGGCAAACTGTCAAAACCACGCTTTTTAGAAATGTATATAAATTTTTTAAATTTAAGTACAAATTTTAAACTTTAAAATAAATAGCAATCCAACCCAGTTTTTTATGATTTTCAAAAGTTTTGTGTAGGGGCCGTACCGGATCGATAGTTAAGAAATGCTTTATTTAACAAAAAAAAAAAACATTTTCATCCCACTGTGTAGAATCTGAGAAGTTTATGATATTCATTTAGAAATACATGGGGCAGCAAGAATCAGTATCATTGTCTAGTCTATCAGCCTAGTATGTCAATCACTTTAAACCCCCACTAACCTTCACATTCTTAAATGTCCACTTAAAATCGGAAATTTCAATCAAACCTCTTTAAGTTTTATCTTACAGAAACACTTCAATATATTGTATAAATTATTTATATTAAAATTGTTTTCTGCCCCCCATCCTCCTTAAAGAAATCAAATTTTTATTATGTTGCTGCCCCCTCCTCCTGACACCACCCCAACCATTTACTCATCATCAAATTGCTCAATTTAAATATCATGTGTGTCCTTTTGCTGTACTTACGTCAGATTTTGAGTGTGTGTGTGTGTGTGTAGTTTATCAGCTCCACCCTTTCTAGTCATGTAACATTATTGACATGTTACACACTCACTGACATCCTGTGTTGTTTTATATTCCATGTTACAAAAAAAATATATATTAAAATATTTTTACATGATGTAAACAGAATTTTTGTTTTGTGTTTTTAACAAATATCTGTTTTTGTATTCATATGATACAAATTTTTAAGTGGGAGAGCAGATTTAGTTACTGAAAGTTTTGGTGACACTGGTTATTGGACTAATTACATGACTGATTGTAAAACGGGACATAGTAAGGGAAATTTGACCTGATCCTGATTGACTGAACTATCAATTCCGACCTTACAAGGTTTTTTGTTAAGACAACCATTTTCGATTGTTTATTTTAAAAATTTATAATTAAGACAATATCAATTATTTATGAATTTAATTATTTAGTTGTTCCTACCAAATTTTATTACTTAGCTCAACCATAGATCTTCTTTTACTGTTGTTTGTCTAGCAAAGCATTTAGTTGCTTTGACAATATATATTTAGTTAGGAAAACCATAATTATATCTTTTATATCATTTAGATGATTTCAAAGAATTAACACAAATAATTCAAATCATTTTTAAAACCTATACTGTAAGTCTCTTTTAAATTCGTTCTAATCCTATGAATATAATTTTAGCTTCTCGAACCAAAAAAAAACTATCAAAAATATGTTCTCATGTTGTTTCCATCAGCTTAGCTGATGATAAAATGTATTTTATTTTTGTTTGTATCGATTTATCGTGTTAATTCATATTTTTTTTCTTATTCACCATCTTCATTTTGATAAATTAAATACAAAATATATATTTTTTTGTTTTCGATTCTCAATAAAGTCCATAAAATATTTTGTAATTTTTTGGTTCATTGATATGTATGGTAATGAAATGTAGTATAATAATGGAATTGTTCTGTAATGTAATGTAATCGATGATGTACACTTAAAAGGGCTACAAAATTCTTTCATTAGAGGGTTGGAATAAAATTTTCGTTATATATGGAATTAATACTTTTGAATTGATAGATCAATTACTGAGAATTATTAATGGCAAATTGGAAAAATATGTTAAAAACTATTTGCTGAAGCTTTAGATGTTGTTGATTAGAAGTCTGTCATAAAGACCTTCAAAATAGAATGGGGATAGGTTGTGGTACCAGAGTGTGTCTTAAAGAAGACGTTTATTGCAAACTATTGTTCAAAATCTTAATTGTTACAAAACTGCTCTTCTACACTTTTATAGTGTATTTCCTCATAATGATTCCTTTATCAGATACATCAATATCGTTTAAAGTTATTAAACATATCGCATACATACATATATATGATACATGCGTGATTCTTCTGGTGAACTAATGTTAAAATAATTAGGTTTCAAAAGAAACTGATAGGAAACAGATTAATTGAACGATAGGATCTTTTGCATGAATCTTATTACAGACCAATGAATAAGATTAACTTTTCCATACCCCAAATAGAGCTTTTAGTACATGGTTCCAAATTTCAATTTATAAATGATTGCCAAGTCGAAGTATAGAAGCTTTCAAACATTACACAAAGCGTAGTGAAGTTCGAATGTCATTGACTCCAACAGTTTCTTTGCCCAAATTGTAAAAAAAAATGTCGTAACTTTGAGATTAATTTGTACTTTTCCAAAATATTCTTCGAGAAATATGGATTTAAAGCTCGAAAATTTATAGTATTCGGCATATTCATGGTATATACATCCTACACTTATTATGCCTTATTATAAAGGCCCTGATAGTTAAAGGAATTAAAAATAAAATAAGTAAAATTTCTATATTCGGCTGTGCCGAATCTTATATACCCTTCACCAAGTATGTTTTAAAAAACAGTTTTTATTTATTTTGTATCTCTGCACACATGTTACACATAACATACACACAAACAAATATAAACTGTAGCAGAAAGAAATATTAACCATTGTACTGTAATACCATCGTCAAACTGTATTACCACCCTCAAAAAAATATGAGCTGTATTACCAACAAATTACTGCTTTATCTCCTTGTTCTTGTTATACCCTTTTCCTTCGTGAGAACAGAACAGCATCCAAACATACAAAAAAAATTCACAGCTGAATACATCTTTATCCAATTGACAGTGTTGTTGTTGCTTTTTTAACAAAGCATGAAAAAAATGTGGCTTTTTGGATGAAATTTTCAGAGGTTGTCTCGGATTTTTGTTCACATCTCCGTTATTTATAGACCGATTTTGCTGATTTTAAATAGCGATCTTCTCGAAAGCATGTCTAACTGAATTATTGAAGATTCGGATCTCGCCGATATTTGGGGAACTCTAAAAACTGTTTTCAACAGACAGACAGACGGACATGGCTTAATCGACTCCGCTATCTATAAGGATCCAGAATATATATAATTAATAGGGTCGGAAAATTATATTATAGAAATTACAAACGGAATGACAAACTTATATGTGAAGAACCTAAAGATTTTATATAAAATCAGTGTTCTGTTCTCGCCCATAGATAATTATGGCTAAAACCTTGAGAAATTAAGGTGGCAACATACGACTGGTGATAGTAAAGAAAAGAGTCTGTCCGATATACCCCTTACGCTCTATTATTTTTGCCTCATTTTTCAAACATTCAGTACAGTTAAGTTCTTGTTAAAAAGGTTCAGCATTTTCGTCTATGCTCAACTCTGGACTCGACTTATTAAGATATGTCTATTAGTAAAATGTTTGTGAGCACTTTTTCTTTTCGACTTTTGTCTTAATAACGACCGTTTTTAGTCGGAATGATAGAATCGCAGATTTATCATACTTTTTCGTGGAATTATTCTATAACTTGTCCGATTTCTTAGTTCAACTGAGCACTTCCTGGATTGATAGAATTAGTACTGCTCATTTACAGCTGAGCTTCGGTTTTACATGCATCGGGACAAAGCATACTGCGGAGGTTCTAACTCTAGTACGGAAAATCAATCATTGTATATATCTATGGTTTCTAGGACACGATTAATGTAAGGTCATATACATATTATGCTGAATCAGAAAAATGTTTTCTGGTTTATGTGTGTGTAGTGTTCAGAGACCATAAATACATTGAGTCGCGATGTAGAAAATACAATGTCAGAATGCACAATTTACTACAATCATAAGGACTTAACTAATTTAGCTTCTAAAGTGACTAATGGATTAATGATTAAAAATTTGTAAAAACATTCAAATATGTATATGTTTATACGTACGTTTATTTGGTCATGAGTTACTAACATAAGAAAGTTCCCAAAAAATCCAATAACATGACTCATACTAACAAAAAAAAATTGTGAAATAACTCCAGCCTTAAAAAGTTTGCACGTGTTTTTCATTAAAGGACTTTAAGGACACAAGCAAACCAAAAAAAAAAAAAAATACCTGATTATTCGCTTAACATGTTCTAACAATTTCAACAACTTTTTTTTACGTAACCATACCATCATCTATTACACACAATAAAAACACATCATACCACTTTTTGCTAACTATCTTTTAAGACTCAACATGCTCTTCTGGCACTTTTTTGACATTTCTTACTCACTCTCTTTTATGTAAGACTATTTTCATAAGGAAGAAACAAAAAATTAGGAAAATCCTGTTTTTTAACAAAAACTATTGCCAAAAATTCAAAAAAAAAACACACACTAGAAAGCAACTTTATCATACATTCTCATCGCAAAGTAACTAAAACTAATACATATACAAAAAAATAAAATATATAAAAAAACTAAAAGAAATTTCGGACATAAATATATTTAAGTGTTTTTCTGTCTGTGTCATATCCTCACGTGACGTCTCGTGCTTCAACCCCCATTTCACAGCAGAAAAAAATTGTATTTCTGTGCGAAAATTTCATACTCAAATACACCCATACAAAAAAAATGCTACAAAATAACAGAATGAAATATCAAAAAAAAAACCAACAAAAAACATTCCTTAGCAACAAACAACAATAAAAATAATAACGAGGAAGAGCTTTACTACTAACGCTACTACATACTACGACTACGATTTTTTACTATAACTTCGTATATAAATACATACATATGTATATATGTATATCCTCAAATCGTACTATAAATATACTACATACTACCACAACTACTACTATAGCTTGGCCAGACAAAAGTACTTTAACTACTATATACATATATAGAATCCTACGATTTTATGTAAGTAAGAGAGTAGCGGTAATAAATTGCTGTAGTAATATTATGGAGGTTCTTTAATTTTACTACTCTATATGGCATTTCACTATAGTTGTGTCACTTTCCTACGCTGTTTTATAGCACTTTAAATGCTCTTTTATTGTTGTAGCTGTAGTCAGTCACTCGTCGTCGTCATCATCATCATCATCGTAGTTCATTTAGATACACAAATAGTTGTTCTGCTGCAATCTCAACTAAAATATTGCTGCATACTCAATGTCACCAACTAGTTATGGCGGTAACAGAAAAATTGGTACAATTTATTTTGCATCAAGTTTCCATTAAGTATGGATAGATTCGTGATCAGATCAAAATCGATAATCTTTAATGCGAGACTCGAAACAGCTTAAAGTCAAAAACAAGTTTGGCTTGAAAACAGGTTCGACATGAAAACCTAATTGGATAAGTGAGGAACTGAATTATAATCGAAACTTAATATTTACTACAGAGGAAAGAATTCATCGATACCTGTCTTAAGATGTTTGGGATGAAATGAGAATGTATACAGTTATAATACGTCTTATTTTTATATACGGATCTCTTGTATAGTGGACTTGAACTCAGAAGTAAATGTTTGAACATTAGATATAGAAAAATTTTGATCTTTGGAATAAAAAGTACTCTAAGAGCTAGTCCCACTGTATAGATCTGCACAGAACTACCATATCTGCTAGCAGCTTAACGAGGCTTAACAAATCCGGAAGTTTGAATACAAGAACATATTAACCCTTATGCCTCCAATCTTGAACCATCAATTCGACTACATTACCACACCCACGGTCCTTGATAAAGTTTTAAAAACCTGAATTCCTTATAGGAGCTAGTAAGGTGGTAATTTGCAGATATTTCTAAAACAAACTGTGGTTCTGGTGTATTCCGAGAAGAGATAAGTATTATTTACCATCTTTCCAACAACCGTAGTGTATTTCAGGCTAAAATATTTGCGAAAATATTATCTCTGTAGGTTGCTAGATGATATTGATAATCGTGACAACATATGAATTTGGTTTGATAATAAAGCTGCTCTTTGTTTACCAAACTTATAAACTACCACTTCTCTATTAGGCAGTAAATACAATAACGATCTATCAAGTTTGGGTCGAAAGCCTCACATTACCCTTGTTTGGTCCTCTACGCAAAGGGTCTATTAGGGAGACGAAGAGTCAAATGAGTTTGACAGAACGGAATCTATACTGGGGGCAAGGCGTACATACTATTGGTCGTGGTCTTCCATTCAAAGAGTAATGGTACAGCTGCAAGACAAGGAACTGAAAGGAATCTTTAAATGACCTGATCTAGCCGTTAATTAATTAACCTAAAATTAGGTGAATTTGTAACAGTAGGAATTATGGTCAGATGCACAGAATTCAATCATTTGTCTGCATAGAGCTTTCGGTTTTTCCAGAGATTTTAGTGTTCTTTAGTGACTTAATACATTAAAACATTACATGTAAAAATGTTTGGACTACATGATCCATTTAGAAAAACCCAAAACATTATTGTCATGGATTTTGTTTACTTTTTTGAAAACATACATAGAACCAACATGCGAATAATGTACTTCGATAACTTCATATAGGGAGTATTTTTGGGTTTACTCTAATGCAATTAACTTGTACAGGGCTATAGCAATTTTTCCTTAAAATAGTTG
The DNA here is from genome assembly GCF_022045245.1 of Lucilia cuprina. Classification (NCBI taxonomy): domain Eukaryota; kingdom Metazoa; phylum Arthropoda; class Insecta; order Diptera; family Calliphoridae; genus Lucilia; species Lucilia cuprina. The sequence goes on from NC_060951.1 coordinate 24,846,724, forward strand.
GTCACATTAAATCTTTAAATAGCATTCAACATCATCACCAGCCTCAACATAATCACAAATTTATTTTATTGTTGTTGCTATTGTACACACACTTAAAGTGCACGCGTGTTCTTCATCCCCCACCTGCCAACCGGCTTTTTGGATCCAAGAGCCCTGCCCTAACTCATATTAAATGAACGAACAAACTAAAGTAGGAAGAAGAAGAGCAAAATAGCGTAACATATAAGTGGATATATACATAATACACTGTTCACATTGATGCCATTTTTTAAATTCCTTGCCAAAAAAGCTTTTTTCTCTAATACATAGACGCATACATATGTACTTCATATACACACACCCATATTTAACAATTTTCATCCCCTGCTCTTGTATGTTGTTGTAGATGAGCATTTTTGTAGAACCAAAACATAAATACTTCCATATATAGAGAGTGTGTGTATAAAAAGTTAGTTTGTGTGTGTATGGAGCACAGTGGATTTCTACAGTACACATTACTTTTTACACAAATCAGATCATTCCGGTAATCGAAATGAACAGGTTTGACCGGAACGAATTTCGTGTTCCGAAGGTTATCGTTGTAGAATCAAATAAGTTATAAAATTTTCTAATTAAATTTTTCTTTGTATCTGTTCAACATGTATCCTGCAAACGCTGTATTTATAATATATCTAGGAATCTCATTAAATATTGTTCAATAAATCCTTTAGTTACTTCCTTAGAATTTTTTAAACAAATTTAGCCAATATTGTAGGTTACCAATACTGTTGTATAATAATGCTAGCGCCTGGAGGATCTTAATTGTAAGTGATGACTTTCAAAGTATTTGGTTGAAATATTTTATCCTACTGCCAGAAAGATATTAATTGTAGAGACATAATCTGGAGAAGTAAGATGTGTCTTGGTTAAGAGTCTCGTCATTTCCCAAGAGCAATTTAAAACTTCCTTCTTCTGTTTTTCCCTACATTACAATTGCGACAATGATCATTGAAAGGAAGTGCGCTCATATCAAACATCGTTGTTAATCCTGGTATTATAATCATGTTTATTCACGTCAAAGTTCTTCTGTCAGCCGTTATACACGATTGTCAGATCTTACAACGTTATCAGTAAAATGTTCAGAAAATATTCAGTAATCGCATGAACTTACAATTTTTCTTTTGTAACGTTGTCAGTAAAAGCATTACTGACAATATTGCAAAGCAAAATTTGTAAGTTGGCAGTGTTATTAAAGCCGTGATACACGATTGTCAGATCTTACAACGTTGTCAGTAAAATGTTTAGAAAATATCCATCAATCGTCTGAACCTATAATTTTTCTTTTGCAACGTTGTCAGAAAAATCATTACTGGCAATATCGCAAAACAAAATTTGTAAGTTACTGTCAACGTCGTAAGATCTAAGTAAATATCCATATGTAAGAATAGATAGTAAAATCCACATACATATGTATGTACATATTTACTGTAGATATGGTAGAGCACTACTGCCTTGTTAATTTAGAAGTCTAGATTTGTTGCCATTGATAACAAGGTCCGTCCAATATAATCAGTATCCACGTATAACTCATTCTCCTAGAGGTAATTTTTCAAAGCTTAGAGGTAATTTTTCAAAGCTTAGACTGACTGTAGTTACAATTTCATCCCGATAATTACACTTTTTATCCAGACCCTATTTAACGTATATCACTCTCTCACATAGAGCTCTGAATAGTTTTTTATATATTTTCCTACATTCATACATAGTTTATCTCTCATCTTTCTTTTGAGATAACGGATATTCGTTTCGGATAATTTCGCTTTATTTCACAATAAGCCCCACCGTAGTACGCAATTTGTGAATACCCTGTACTTTACTCTTGTTGGCGCCAAAAATGACGCTGACTTTTCTCTATGTTATGTTATCTTATCCTTATTTATTTTTATATACCTACAACTTAAATATATTTGTATGTACCTTTTGTCTGTACATAGAATATGTAAGTGTGTATGTACATTTTTGCACACCAGACATTTATACACATATTTATGAACATATATACATACTTACTAACTTTGCATTCAACGCCTAATATTATACACAATCATTAAAATACAACATACAAATATACAGTATATACAAATTTACGTACATATATTTTTATTTATTATACCCTACCTCAAAAATTTACACACAGCCAGACATATACATATAATAACACTCAACCCCCCATTTGTCTCCCGCTACACCAACAACAATAAACAGTTCAGAATTTGTTTTAAAGCTCTCAACTCACACGTTTCCTTTTTCGGGAAATCAACAAACGAAACGAGAAGAAATAAATAAATAAAAAAGTAAATAAATAACAATAGAGTATTTCATTTGTATACACGCATACATACATACATATTAGTTTGTACAAGAGTGTGTTGTACAGAATATGTACGACAAGGGCAGTAAAACAACAACAACAACAAAGTAAAATCTTTGTTTTCATCTTTCTGTTTGCTTTACATATTTTGTTTTGTTTTTCTCTTTCTATTTGTATTTTTTTATTTTTTTTCAAAAAAAAATATTAATTCTCCCCATTTTTTTATACCGGCAAAACTTACTCTCTCTCTTTGAATACTTGAACAAATTTTTGATAAACTCTTGGGGGTCTCTCTCACTCAGTTTTTTTACTATTTTTGTATTTATAATATGATTTTGTTGTTTTAACTGTACCTGTTTCACTTTGTAGACATTAAAAAAGCTTTCATTTCATGTTACTCTCTACATTTGTATTCTTTTAAAAGGGTGTTTCCCGGCGTTGATGTCATGCGAAATTTGTGTTTTATTTACATTTGTATACTTCTCACGTTTGCTTCGTGAGCGTTCTTTTCTTTTGAATGAGTATTTCCATTGAGTGTTGTTATTAAACTCTTGAGCTTTTTGCTTTCAACTGAGCTTATTGGTAGAGCTAAAGAGAGAGAATTGAGTGGAGATGTTTATTGTATTGGTGTTACCATAGTCTTTCATTTTTAACGGTTTTTTATATACTTATATGTTGTTACTTATTTTTAAGAAATTTTAAAGATTGTTAAAGGTTTCGGAGTCTAATCAATAGTTGAATTTCATTTATTAATCCTGTTGGTCTATTACGCTTATTTGGAAGTCTATTAAGTTTATCAATTATTTGTTAATTAAAAAATTTTGCCTTGCAATTATGGCTAGAGAAGTCGTCAACAACACTTTTTTTGACCTAGACGATGGAAGAAATCCTAACTCTTGGCATCGTGGCCAATGCACCATCCAAAAATCGTGGGGGTCACATATGATAGCCTCATTACTTCCACAGCACTGTAATCAAGCATAAATTGCAAAGAAGAAACAGTGGCCTTAAAGCGCTAGCCGGCTGCACTTGAAATAAAAAAACCTTGTAAGCTACATATAAATCGATTGGTCGGTCAGTGGTTATTATGCTGCTCCAGTGTGGTCACCTTCGTTCAGTGATACCCAGTGGAGAAACATTGAAAGTTGTCAAAATGCGGCCTAAGGACTACAACGGACTGTCTGCAAGTTACTTCAGAACATTATCTGCACGAGAAAACAGAGCTCCCCCAAGTCAAGGAACACAATGTCATGATGACAAAACAGTTCCTCCTGGGATTTAACATCACACAGTTGGATGCTTCCCCGAGGTATGTGAGGATTTTCGTATATACGAGGAAAATATATGCTTATATGTGCAGTATCTACTGGATCAGTCCTCTTATAGCAGCTTTGAACGACATTCATAGAGATGCCAAGATACCACACGAATGTCGGACATGGAAGTCGTACTCCGTCCATAGCAGACACGAAATAAACCTACCGCGGAAAACAAATGAAGTTCTAACACAACTGAGATCGGGATGAAACAGATGACTAAATGCCTACTGCTCACGATGTAGAACCCCCCAACTAGATTCTTGTATAATTGTAGCTTAACAAGAACAACAATTTTCGTTTTGCACCATTGTCAGAAATGCTTCTTTTAACAAAGTTACACAAATCCCTCCGTAAGAATGTCACCTTTACGAAAAAACTTCCTCTTGGAGTTATTGCTGCCAGAAAGATATTGATTGTAGAGACATAATCTGGAGAAGTAAGATGTGTCTTGATTGAGAGTCTCGTCATTTCCCAAGAGCAATTTAAAACTTCCTTTTTCTGTTTTTCCCTTTATTGCGACAATGTTATTAAAGCCGTGATACACGGTTGTCAGATCTTACATCGTTGTCAGTAAAATGTTCAGAAAATATCCATTAATCGTCTGAACCTATAATTTTTCTCTTGCAACGTTATCAGAAAAATCATTACGGGCAATATCGCAAAACAAAATTTGTAAGTTGACAGTGTTATTAGACATTTTCTGCACATTTTACTGCCAACGTTGTAAGATCTAACTAAATATACATATGTAAGAATAGATAGTAAAATCCACATACATATTTATGTATGTATGTATGTATGTATGTATGTATGTATGTATGTATGTATGTATGTATGTATGTACATATTTACGGTAGATATGGTAGGACCTACTGCCTTGTTAATTTAGAAGTCTAGATTTGTTGCCATTGATAAAATGTCCGTCCAATATAAACAGTATCCACGTATAACCCAGGGAAAATAGGTGCTACCACCTATTCTAGTCTGCCTAGAAAATAAACGGGTATTTATCAAATGTATCCTTGACCTTTCCATAGAAATATTTGACACTGGATCAAATCAAAGAGCCACTAGACTAAGTGTGCTAGATTGAATGGTTATGGAAATAAGGTATCTTATAAAGGTGCTACAATTGCATTTTCTCTCCTTTTCTGGGTATGTTTAGGGTTTATCCTGTTCATATCAAATTTACCACTGTGTGTTGTTTGTGAATAAGAAAAAGTCCTTATTTTATTTGATGGATAAATTGTAGCAATTAAGTCTTCTTCGACTCAACAGAAAGCATCATAAAATTAGGTCTTCAAAGTAGGTGTCCACTGCGACATCTTGTTCAAATTAAAATTTTCTATTTTTTATTATCTATCCGAATGATAAAAGCGTATCGAATACCTTTAGTCTTATCGATAATTAAGTTTTCATTAGACACCTAAGAGTCGTTATTTGGACTTTTTTGAATCGGTATGATGGTGATTCGCAATATAAACGTGAGCAGTATTATTGAAAAACTTTTGACTTGCCTAGGCTGAACTTTATATCTTGGAATAAGTTCGGCGATGTTGTCAGGTAACAGACTGCGATGGTTGAAGAATAGATAACTCAGTAACTTGAGCAAAGTACTTGTACATGGACCGGCGTCCGCGTTTTCTTTTAAAGTCACAAAGTGACGGTAGTGAGTTCTTTACACCTTATACCTTATTGTTGAAGCAGCACCAACGCATTAACTTATAAAACTTACATGGCTGTATTCTGAAAATGAAAGATTTATAAAATACAAAAATAAAGTTGAAGTCAATGATTTTGATAGCACGCACATTTCCAAAACGTAAATTAACGACAACCCTGGCATAAAAGAAATACATAATATTGGTAAAACTTTAAAGCTTTAATGGATGAATCGGCAAAATTCTGTTTCCTTCGGCAGTTATAAAAAATTAAATTTGAAAATTTTTGAGTTTGTATCAGTTTTAAAACAGTTTTAAACGTTCTAGCAACAAAGAAATAGAACATGTTATTTATAAAAACAGACACAAAAGGTGAATTGCTGGAAATCACGAAATTATTTTCAAAATAATAAATACAAAAAAATCAATTATTTAAACAACTACAACAATATAAATAAACTATAATTTTAAAAGATAAATAAAAAAAGGCCACCACTTTTAATGGCTTTAATTATTTTGTTGTCTTTGTTATAATTATAATAGACAAATATTTAAAAATCAAACATAAAATTTAAATAAATTTAAACTATTGTTTGATTTCTTGAAAAAGACTTAAACTTTTGCGGATCACTATAAGAGTATTTTTGTTTTCAATGTATAGCAAGATCAGTTTTGTGATTAGCATTTTTCATCATCTTCTAATCTTAAACACTTTTAAATGTGCCAACCATCTAGTGTTTACAACTTAGTTTTTTTTTTGGTGCTAGATTGATTATGAAGTAACACTGCCTTGGAAAATAATCAGTATTGAACCATAAACGCCCCCGTCTTGCATATAATGAAAAAAAGTCTAAACAAACTAAATTGTATTTTGAGGAAACTTCAGGAATCCCGCAAAAAAAAAAAACAATACTACTTAAAGTAGAGGGCATAGTCTGTGATTTAGCGCATATTTTTTTGGTAATACTTGCGAAAGGTATAAAAACTTAACCTAAGCAATATTATTTTCGGTTTGATTAACTTCCAACTACCAAATTAAAGCCTGCAAAATAAACGGCGACGAAAACTTAGTTTTACTGCAAAAACCTCATACATACTCTTTGTTAAAAATTTGCAAAAAAAAGCCGACAAACAAGTATTCAGAGTTTTAAATAAATAAATTCATTGCAATATTAAGGCAGTTTTTTCAATTATATTAATACATAAGTACTATTTTTTGATAATGCCTTTCGATATTTCAATATAGTATATTTATATGGACCAGCAAGCAGGGGATCTGCAAAGCATTTTGTTGTAACTAGGAAAATGAGTTGTGTAAGGAATAATGGAGGATTATATAACCCACGGTGCTCTAGTGAATTAATATTTTTGGTCACTAACAAGCAGCTTCGTACTTTCCTATACACAGCCGAGTAACTTCAAAATAGAATTCAAAGTAACTAACCATATACGAGTAATTGTAGTTCATTGTTGCTCGGATATACTTGGTGCAAATAGTAAGTTAATCAGATGAAGTGAACTATGCCTCACACCGTTTTAAAAAACAGAGGCTATTCATGAAAATAGATTATCTCTCCTGCATTTATGTGTTAGAAACAATATAGAGTCATGTGAGCGTTAAAGACGCGATTGTGCGCCTCATTTCCCCAATCTCTAAAAAGTTACTGACAATAATGGCAGACATTCCTGTCATCGACAAAAGGGTGGTGGATAGGGTTAAAATTGAGACATAGAAGAAAATAATTATTTTTTCTTCGTAAGAAAGGCCAGTGAATACTTAACAAAATGCAAGTTAATCATACTTTCCTTAACGTCTCTTTAACACCAAGAACGTTATGGTATTTCTATCCGATTGGTATTTCTATCCGATTGTTCCGGCTTGTTCCAAAACTTCACCACATTCCCGTTTGGACATACCACAATCCTCAATTTTTCTGACTTTTCAGAGTTTACCAATATCCAATTCGTTTAACAACGATATGCAATCTATGCCGATTATCTGACAAAGGTACATACATTTGTATTTATGTATTTAATATAGCAGTAAACAGCCTCATTCCAATGCCTGAAATATAGGTAGAATCATGTAGATCATGAAATCAGGATAGCACAAGACTGGTGGAAATTTCTACAGGGTCGATATCCCTTCTATTACAACTTGCGAAAACACCTGTGGCTCTTCTTCTGCTTCAGCCATATTGGCCTTATTTCACAGTGGTACTTTTATGCCCACTGAGTAAGTTGTTAGATGGATCACCACCGGCCCTTGGATTTTCAGGTTCATGGACAAGCATTTTACTTGCAGGTCCATGTATAAGCATTTTACTTAAGCTCGAGCAATATAATCTCTGGTCACCGCTGTCATGCATATCGGGTGGCCTCTGTTGATTCGACAACAGCCGAATATGCACGAAACCGATAGACCAAAATACGAATTCATTAAATAATCCATCTAGCATGAACAGGATAAATCCTGAGCATAACCAGACAAGGAAGAATAATTCAATTCAAATCTATGCAATAATCAAACCACTGAATCAAAATTTAAACTACAACCACCATGTACACCCCTAAAGGACCGGCACAAGAAAAATTCTAAGATTATGTCCTTGGCTCTGCCAAGTATTCTCAAAGGTAGATCACCACTGTCTACTGGCAATATTCTGTACCTAAACTACATCAATTGACATCAGTTCATTGTAGTTTTAAGAGGAAAATATTTTAAGTATGCTTTTAAAATCACTATATACACCCGATCACATGATACTCCCGAAATATGGTAAATCAAAGTTTAGACCTAGACAATGAAATACAGTACCCAAATCAGATGATTGTGTAGTATTAGCTGTTACAAAGACAACACTTACACATCGTTAAGTTCATAGTCACGTAAGCAGCCTGTAAGATAATTTCCAATTAGCAAGCAAAATGTGTTTAAAGTTAATTTCCGATTAACTTTATAATGTGAATATTTGAATTCTCTTTAACGTCTGCTTAAACTTAACAAGGGTCGACTACTACTTACTAAAAAACACTTTTTAACCACTTCACAACTCTTCACAGATTTCAATACAATTTCGAAAAAACATTCAGTTCTACAATTATCCCATAGTATGTGTCTGAAGCTAAAAGAGAAGACTCCAAGAAGAATCTCCAAATAAATAACGAAGTAAAAATAAATATAAGAAAAACTAGTAGAGTGTAGAAGGAGAAGACGTTACAAGCAACAAGTTAAAGATAAAAAACTACAACGTTATTTACCTGTGCGCAAATTCACAGAATCAGCGCGCATGCGCCAATGTTAATCAAACTTTTTATTTTTTTCCTCATTCTTAACGTGCATGCGAGAAATCTACTTTGAAAATAACATTCAGTATATTTAGTTTAACAACTGACTATACGACAAACTTTTCGACAGTCTAACCAAAAAAAAAAGGTCTAAACAATTGGTATAGAGTTGAAGATATCTGGTAGTACAAACTATACCACTCTATCTATCTTGTACTCGTACTTTTCTACTTATGAATTGTGAAGTGTTTTTTAGTAGTTGAAGAGAAAAAAAGTAAATTTTTTGTGATGTATTTTTGTTGAATGAATTGAAAATTCTTTAAAGTTTTTTTTTCAGATTTTTGGATGATCACGTTTTGCCCTTAAAGCGTTTCTCGGTGTGTGCTTTTTGTTTAAACTTTTATTTGCCATTTCATTGGAAATCATTTAGACCCCCAGTATAATACGTTCAAAAACATAAAAAACGACAATAACAAAAGGATTGTTTCTACATGTTGGTCCATATACTCCAAGTGTAGCAAAAAATGTAAAACAAAAAAATGCCGACTTTTGTTTTTCTTATAAATATTCCAGATAATTTTGATTGTATACACAACCAAACCAGCAAAATCAGTGAAATACGAACGAAAAAAACAAACTGGGCTTTATCTTAAAAATAGATCGGATTAAAGATCACATACTTTTTTATTATTATAAGTATCATTATTTTATTTTGTATTCTTTTATTATTATGATTGTTGTTGGCTACAAATGAGGTATGAGGAAAATATATTTGTTTTATTATTATTTTATTAGCCATTGTGCAAACTATTGATGATGAGAAATTCATTCAATGACTTTCTAATGGTATTTATGCAAAAACAATAAACTAAAAATTTCACCATTATCTATGATTTTGGAAATCTTGTTATTGTTTGTGGACGATTTTTTTTATTCGTGATAAAATCTACAATGCAATTAAGCTTGCAAAACGATGACAATTTGTTAAACTGCTGGAATAAAAAAATTACAATGATTTAAAATGAAGAAAATACAAAATGTTTAAAGGTTTTTTTCTAAAAAACCAATTGATATTATATTTGCGATATTAAGGCTTTGTCTATATATAGATATCTAGATATATCGAATTTAAATGTATGCTCAATTCTTTACTATAATTTCATCGTTTTTAAAAAAATATATTTTAACAAAATATTGATCTGCTAAAATTTCTAGTATAAGTTCATTTATTAAAGCGATTGATCGACTTTCTAGACTAGACTATAAACTAGACTATAGACTAGACTATAAACTAGACTATAGACCAGACTATAGACTAGACTATAGAATAGACTATAGACTAGATTATAGACTAGACTATAGACTTGACTATAGGCTAGACTAGACTATAGACTAGACCATAAACCAGAATATAGACTAGACTATAGACTAGTCTTTAGACTAGACTGTAGACTAGACTATAGACTAGACTATAAACTAGACTATAAACTAGACTATAGACTAGACTATAGACTAGACTATAGACTAGACTATAGACTAGACTATAGGCTAGACTATAGACTAGACTATAGGCTAGACTATAAACTAGAATATAGACTGGACTTTAGACTAGTCTATATATTAGACTGTAGACTAGTCTATATATAGTCTATAGAATAGACTATAGACTAGACTTTAGACTAGACTATAGACTAGACTATAGACTAAACTATAGGCTAGACTATAGCCTAGGCTAGCAAAGACACTAACACTCCCAAGACGGATCCAATGCGTCATTGGCATGTACTTGTAATGTTGAGGAGTCAAGTCCTAAAAGCAAGGAGTAATACACTCACTCGCCCGAAAACAGAACAGCAGTGCTTTCCAGAAATTTCCTAATAAAGACACCCCAATGCCATCAATAGTATTCACTGCATTAATATCCACTTTAGCTTACCCTGAGGAAGCTGAAGGTTAGTGGATCGAAACTTGCCTTCATTGAAGCGAGACGGCTCTTATTGCTAAAATTAACCCAGTCTATAGGACGAGTGAACAGGTAGATAACGTAAATGTGCAATCGGAATTTATGATCGATAACACAGGCATAATCTGGAGGATATAAATGGGAGAATGAAATACCTAAAGTACTCTCATTTTCCATCCGGTATGTAGAATAGCAAAAAACTGGTACACTACTACATGGTGTTCAGCGTACAGGCTCCACCCATTGAAACATTTTTTTGATATGAGGCGGCGAACTGGCAGTTAAAGGACACGTTATCAATGTATAGTGGCAACATTGGAATGTTATACACAATCATCAGACTTGCCTAACACAGAGATACATAATATGTCGAAAACTTTGAAATGCTGATCCCAGATAGAATGTATTCTTCAAGAGGAAGTTCCAGCAGGAATCCGATGAAAAACATGTGGCTCTAATTGGGGGACAAAGTGGGCCTGGGGTGCTATATTGAAAACCCATTTGCCTAATGGTAAAACAAGCTTTCAGGCAGAAGTACGAGTAATGACGGAATTTATTAATTGGATTAGAATAAACATGGCTCCCACAGGGCTGAATTTATTATGAACAGCCAGAGGCAATTAGGGCGATATCAGGTAGTATAATGTAATTTAAGACCATATTAGATTGTAAGAAAGCTCTAACGAAATATTCTCCGAGAAGTAAGATCACCAGGCCTGTCGGGAGTAGTCGGCAACGAAACGGCGAATTAAATACCTTTAAAGGGAAGGGTGCTTTAAAGGTTGAGGTAGTTAACCTGATGAAGGCAAAACATTTTGACTATGCGTTAGAGTATCCACACAACCACAAAGATTCTATGGGGTGACCTTGTTAAGAGCAAGACGACAAATGTTTTTAATGAAAAGGAGCGCACAACTGATCCGATAGTGGCCTAGATGCATTTCTTGGGATTTGATCTAGTACATATCCCCTATTAACCTAACCTAGCCTAACCTTCAAAGATATAAATAAACTAAATATGAAAACCAAGAAAATTCAAACGATAATAATAAAAACGGAAATCATAACAAACCACATATAATCATTTATTTAAACAACTATACATCCATCCCACACACCTTGAAATTTTTATATGCAGTTGATGGGTGACACAGTCTCCTACAAATTTTGCAAATATTCGAACACTCACACACATACAGTCACACGTAAAAGTAAACAAACAAACAGCAACCTTTTGAAACTGTGTCAAACTGCGCAGACTCAGCCAACCATGTAAACATGTATACAATTGCAAATTGTTGCTGTCGCTGCTGTCTATCATTGAAGGAAAAACTGTTAGTCAGTCATTCACTTATACACACTGACATGCACACAGATACTTTTGCATTCGTATAAATTCATTCATTCTTTTGTTCATTCACGACTTTTCATTCGTAGTTTTTTTTATTGCTGTTGCTATGATTTCATTGATTGTTTACAGCAGCAGTCCCTAGTTGCACTCACAACAGCAGCAGTAACAATTCAAAATGCAACTGTATGAACAATGACAATTATAATAGTGCAGCAGCAGTAAACAGCAATTATTATTTGTTTACTTTTTGATGTTTAGTAGTTTCAGTTGTTAGTTGGTTTTTTGTTATTGTTTTAAAATGAAAATTTTTCGTAAGAAAGCTCTAACGAAATATTCTCCGAGAAGTAAGATCACCAGGCCTGTCGGGAGTAGTCGGCAACGAAACGGCGAATTAAATACCTTTAAAGGGAAGGGTGCTTTAAAGGTTGAGGTAGTTAACCTGATGAAGGCAAAACATTTTGACTATGCGTTAGAGTATCCACACAACCACAAAGATTCTATGGGGTGACCTTGTTAAGAGCAAGACGACAAATGTTTTTAATGAAAAGGAGCGCACAACTGATCCGATAGTGGCCTAGATGCATTTCTTGGGATTTGATCTAGTACATATCCCCTATTAACCTAACCTAGCCTAACCTTCAAAGATATAAATAAACTAAATATGAAAACCAAGAAAATTCAAACGATAATAATAAAAACGGAAATCATAACAAACCACATATAATCATTTATTTAAACAACTATACATCCATCCCACACACCTTGAAATTTTTATATGCAGTTGATGGGTGACACAGTCTCCTACAAATTTTGCAAATATTCGAACACTCACACACATACAGTCACACGTAAAAGTAAACAAACAAACAGCAACCTTTTGAAACTGTGTCAAACTGCGCAGACTCAGCCAACCATGTAAACATGTATACAATTGCAAATTGTTGCTGTCGCTGCTGTCTATCATTGAAGGAAAAACTGTTAGTCAGTCATTCACTTATACACACTGACATGCACACAGATACTTTTGCATTCGTATAAATTCATTCATTCTTTTGTTCATTCACGACTTTTCATTCGTAGTTTTTTTTATTGCTGTTGCTATGATTTCATTGATTGTTTACAGCAGCAGTCCCTAGTTGCACTCACAACAGCAGCAGTAACAATTCAAAATGCAACTGTATGAACAATGACAATTATAATAGTGCAGCAGCAGTAAACAGCAATTATTATTTGTTTACTTTTTGATGTTTAGTAGTTTCAGTTGTTAGTTGGTTTTTTGTTATTGTTTTAAAATGAAAATTTTTCATAGTCTAGTCTATAGACTAGACTATAGACTATACTATAGACTAGACTATAGACCATAAACTAGACCATAAACTAGACTATCGACTATAGACTAGTCTATAGACTAGACTATAGACTATACTATAGACTAGACTATAGACTATACTATAGACTAGACTATAGACTATACTATAGACTAGACTATAGACTAGACTATAGACTAGTCTATAGACTAGACTATAGACTAGTCTATAGACTAGACTATAGACTAGTCTATAGACTAGACTATAGACTAGACTAGAAACTAGACTATAAACTAGACTATAGACTAGACCATAAACTAAACTATAGACTAGACTATAGACTAGACTATAAACTAGACTATGGACTAGTCTATAGACTAGACTATAGACTAGAGTCTAGTCTATAGCCTAGTCTATAGTCTAGCCTATAGTCTAGTCTATAGTCTAGTCTATAGTCTAGTCTATAGTCTAGTCACTAGACTATGGACTAGACTATAGACTAGACTATAGGCTAGACTATAGACTAGACTATAGACTAGACTATAGGCTAGACTATAGACTAGACTATAGGCTAGACTATAAACTAGAATATAGACTGGACTTTAGACTAGTCTATATATTAGACTGTAGACTAGTCTATATATAGTCTATAGAATAGACTATAGACTAGACTTTAGACTAGACTATAGACTAGACTATAGACTAAACTATAGGCTAGACTATAGCCTAGGCTAGCAAAGACACTAACACTCCCAAGACGGATCCAATGCGTCATTGGCATGTACTTGTAATGTTGAGGAGTCAAGTCCTAAAAGCAAGGAGTAATACACTCACTCGCCCGAAAACAGAACAGCAGTGCTTTCCAGAAATTTCCTAATAAAGACACCCCAATGCCATCAATAGTATTCACTGCATTAATATCCACTTTAGCTTACCCTGAGGAAGCTGAAGGTTAGTGGATCGAAACTTGCCTTCATTGAAGCGAGACGGCTCTTATTGCTAAAATTAACCCAGTCTATAGGACGAGTGAACAGGTAGATAACGTAAATGTGCAATCGGAATTTATGATCGATAACACAGGCATAATCTGGAGGATATAAATGGGAGAATGAAATACCTAAAGTACTCTCATTTTCCATCCGGTATGTAGAATAGCAAAAAACTGGTACACTACTACATGGTGTTCAGCGTACAGGCTCCACCCATTGAAACATTTTTTTGATATGAGGCGGCGAACTGGCAGTTAAAGGACACGTTATCAATGTATAGTGGCAACATTGGAATGTTATACACAATCATCAGACTTGCCTAACACAGAGATACATAATATGTCGAAAACTTTGAAATGCTGATCCCAGATAGAATGTATTCTTCAAGAGGAAGTTCCAGCAGGAATCCGATGAAAAACATGTGGCTCTAATTGGGGGACAAAGTGGGCCTGGGGTGCTATATTGAAAACCCATTTGCCTAATGGTAAAACAAGCTTTCAGGCAGAAGTACGAGTAATGACGGAATTTATTAATTGGATTAGAATAAACATGGCTCCCACAGGGCTGAATTTATTATGAACAGCCAGAGGCAATTAGGGCGATATCAGGTAGTATAATGTAATTTAAGACCATATTAGATTGTAAGAAAGCTCTAACGAAATATTCTCCGAGAAGTAAGATCACCAGGCCTGTCGGGTAGTAGTCGGCAACGAAACGGCGAATTAAATACCTTTAAAGGGAAGGGTGCTTTAAAGGTTGAGGTAGTTAACCTGATGAAGGCAAAACATTTTGACTATGCGTTAGAGTATCCACACAACCACAAAGATTCTATGGGGTGACCTTGTTAAGAGCAAGACGACAAATGTTTTTAATGAAAAGGAGCGCACAACTGATCCGATAGTGGCCTAGATGCATTTCTTGGGATTTGATCTAGTACATATCCCCTATTAACCTAACCTAGCCTAACCTTCAAAGATATAAATAAACTAAATATGAAAACCAAGAAAATTCAAACGATAATAATAAAAACGGAAATCATAACAAACCACATATAATCATTTATTTAAACAACTATACATCCATCCCACACACCTTGAAATTTTTATATGCAGTTGATGGGTGACACAGTCTCCTACAAATTTTGCAAATATTCGAACACTCACACACATACAGTCACACGTAAAAGTAAACAAACAAACAGCAACCTTTTGAAACTGTGTCAAACTGCGCAGACTCAGCCAACCATGTAAACATGTATACAATTGCAAATTGTTGCTGTCGCTGCTGTCTATCATTGAAGGAAAAACTGTTAGTCAGTCATTCACTTATACACACTGACATGCACACAGATACTTTTGCATTCGTATAAATTCATTCATTCTTTTGTTCATTCACGACTTTTCATTCGTAGTTTTTTTTATTGCTGTTGCTATGATTTCATTGATTGTTTACAGCAGCAGTCCCTAGTTGCACTCACAACAGCAGCAGTAACAATTCAAAATGCAACTGTATGAACAATGACAATTATAATAGTGCAGCAGCAGTAAACAGCAATTATTATTTGTTTACTTTTTGATGTTTAGTAGTTTCAGTTGTTAGTTGGTTTTTTGTTATTGTTTTAAAATGAAAATTTTTCACATTCTTTTGTAAATGAATTCGTTGCAAGTTGACTTTTCACATACTTAAACATCTGTGAATGTATCTATGTAAGTATTTAGTAATACAATAATTTTTATGAATGAAAATTGAAACTCAATTTAAAAACATTTTAAAAATGTTATACAAATGTATCTATTTGTACATAAATATTTTTGAAAACCATGTTGCAACAAAAAATTCAGTCTATCAATGAAGTACGATTTTGTGTTCAAAATTCAACTTTAATAAATTACTATATAATTTTATCTGCAACTGTTTAAGTGACATAAGTTTTAATCGATTATGAAGTAAACTTTTTAAGATGTTGTACAGATTAGACTTTGTGGGTCCATATTTAGTATAAAATCTATAACAATTAATAAGTTTTAAACAATTTATTACAAACATACAACTAGCAGTTGTTATTCATGTCATCATTAGGGTTTATTCTGAAACAAAGTCTGTAGCTATTATAATATGGTTTCTTATCTGTACTAAAGTTAGAACTTTTTCAAAGACTTTTCTATAGTCTGGTCTAATCTATAACTTGGATCACAGTCTAGTCTTTAGTTTAAATAAAAATCTAGTCTTTAGTCTATCTTTAATGTATATATAGTCAGTAGTCAGTCTAGACTAACTCTAGTTTGAACCATATTAAGCCCACAGTGTGAACTATAATATAGCATCTATTTTGGACTGTAGACTTGCCTACGGTCTATAGTCCTACAGCCTAGTATAGTCTATAGTATGTAATATAGCCTTTTCTATAGTCAGTACTATTGTATAGTCTGTAAAAGACTATAGTCCAGACTGTAGTCAAAATTACAATCAAGTCTAATGTCAGAATTATAGCCTATTATACAGTGTAAACTATAGTTCGTACTATCTATATTTTTGACTTTAATTTAGTTTATAGTTTGGACTATAGTTATATAGTCTAGGCTATAGTCTTCTCTTTTGTCTGGGTCGTAGACTATGGTTTAGACTACTTATGATTTAGTCTGGACTATAGTCTTTAATTTTGACTGACCTATACTCTGGTCTAACCTATATATACAACTTTGCTTAAAGTCCAATCTACACTCTGAACTATAGTCAAACCTATAATTTATAGTCTACCCTATAGTCCAACCTTTTATCTGGACTATAGTATAAAAATATACTCCATAGATATGTATACTACAATATAAAGTCTAAACTATATCAAGTCTACAGTCCGGACTAGTACAGGTAATAACATTATATAAATGTAAAATATGGTTTACGGTAACGCTCTATTTTAATTTTAACAAAAAATTTTGTATTTATTTTCGGAACTTTATGTTATTTTTAATGGATTTCATTCAACATTTCTCAGAAAATAAATCAACAAAATTTTTTGCCAAGTAGTTTTCTTCTACTTCAATTCAATTTCATTAAGTATTATGATACTTTAATTTTTATCTTAAACTTTAAATCTTTGTTAAACGTTTTTAAACACTTTTTGTTGTTTATTGTGTGTGTGTATTTTGTTGTATTTGCTTCTTTTCTTGTTACGTCATTTCCGCTCGTGAGTAGATAACACGTACACAGCATATCCACAACATATAGCAGTTATATCCCGGCAGTTTAACTAAAAGTTAATGTATCTTTTACCCAGTTTTTTCACAAATGTTAAATTATGGAATTAAGCAGATTTTTTTTATTGTTTTTTGAACGTTACATTAATAAGCATATAGTTAGTTAACCCAATAAAATTATTTCTTTTTTTGTAAAGTGCACATAGATTAGCACAAGTTAAGTTATCTTGTTACAGGCATCCAGTCACCCAGAACTGTTGGATACTTACTTACTATTCACATAAGTTGCTGAGATGAATATATAGTAGATTTAATAACAAACATAAATTTCTTCATATAAATTCATGTTACATACTCAGAGTACGTTTATAATATAAATATTCACTTTTTGCGAAAAAATTTTACTAAAAGTCCTTTAAAATGCTAAGGAAACTGAAGAATTACAAAATATATACCAATAAATGGAATTTTTTGTAGAACCATTTGTGCTAACTAAACACAATTGTCATTTACATTTCGAAATATCTTATAAGATTGCCTTCGTATATATATACAAATAAATGCATGTCTGTAAATGTCTATAG
Source organism: Lucilia cuprina (assembly GCF_022045245.1). Classification (NCBI taxonomy): domain Eukaryota; kingdom Metazoa; phylum Arthropoda; class Insecta; order Diptera; family Calliphoridae; genus Lucilia; species Lucilia cuprina. The sequence goes on from NC_060951.1 coordinate 24,864,733, forward strand.
TAACAATTATTGTAAATGCCTGAGGCAAAACGACATTTTTTATATTGTATGTAGTAATTTTTATATGTATACATATGTATGTAAATATGTTGCATAGTATGTCTGTCTTTAATACATACATAGGTTTATTAAATTGTAAAACATACATTTCTAATAAGCATACATTTATATGACATATTGTACATTATATGAATATTCATGTTCGAAAACACTATGCAGTGAAAATCGCAATTATAAGTCTGAACAAAGATTTAAGTAATAATAGTGAGCTATTGGCCCCTTGTTATACGTACGACACAGCTTTAAAACTGGAAATATAGAAGTATTTGAAAAAAGACACTATAAACATCTAATCCAAAGAAATACACGTAGGCCTCTATCGGGCCTGTTGTGCGCTCCTTGACCAGTACCACAGGTGGTAATCGAATCCATCACCTCCGGTCTACCAGACTAGAACACTAATCACTAACATACCGGAGGCCATTGCAGACAATATATTACATTATAATCCAGACTATAGACAACAATATCGTACAGACTATAGATAATTTGACTATAATCTAAGCTATAGACTACACTTAAATCCAGACTATAATCTATGCTCTAGTTTAGTATGTCTACATACTAAATTTTAGTTTTGACTGGACCCATTCTATAATATTTACTATAGTCCTGACTATATAATAAACTACAGACTAAACTGTTGTCCTGACAATACACATCAATATAGTCTAAAGCAGACTATACTCGAGACTGACTGTCGATAGTTTTAACGTGAGCACCTGTCGTGTCGGCCTTTTTCATCCACTGGGTAGACTTGAGAACGCTCTACCATCGCCCCTTTGTCTTCAATGAATACGCAGGTGGCAATTTTTGCACATTGGCTATGACCGGTACCATGCGCAAGTACTTTGCTGGAGTACTCGAGCTATCTAATCTCTTGCCAAAGTAGTCACGTTGTAAGA
>NC_060951.1:24865797-24874769 GCF_022045245.1 Lucilia cuprina
GACTAGACTATAGACTAGACTATAGACTAGACTATAGACTAGACTATAGACTAGACTATAGACAAGACTATAGACTAGACTATAGACTAGACTATAGACTAGACCATAAACTAGACTATAGACTAGACTTTAGACTAGACTACAGACTAGACTATAGACTAGACTTTAGACTAGACTATAGACTAGACTTTAGACTAGACAATTGACTAGACTATAGACTAGACTTTAGACTAGACTATAGACTAGACTTTAGACTAGACTATAGACTAGACTTTTGACTATAAATTCAAAACATTCAATTTATTTAAAAACAAAAAATCACAGCAATGAATTTTTGGTTATTTTACACCTGTGAATCCCCTTCTGTTCTATAGTTGTTATAAAATAAATATTTGCTTAATTAAGTTTTCGTGTCAGAAAATATTTAAGGTTGGTATTTGAAAAATGTTTGTTTCATTTGTATTAAAAATATGACATGAGTTAATAATTCAATTGTTAAATATTTAAAACATGTAAAATTAATGACAATTGAACAAACTTTGATTTTGTAGCTGATATTTTAAATAATTATATGAATTCAAATCAACCAAATGAATATAATGTCGATCTTAATGGTAAAGGCAACAATGTTGCAAAATTTGTATATCTCATTCTTAAACTTTCAATTTTGACATTACAAAAGTATGTATAAATGTTCATTTTAGACTCTTTTTTCTTCCAGTGTACACGTGTATTACAGTAAATTTTTATTGCAAAATATGTATTATTACATGGGAGAAGAAAAAAAATATTGTTCCTATTTAATCCATTACATCCACTTAAATTGACTGATTTTATGAGAAAAACGCGCATGAAATGAAAGTGAAAACGCAACAAAGGTGTGCCAATAATCTTGGTGGCACCAATTCACTTTTTTATAGAGCTATTGCTAAAGTGCATGCGCGCAATTTCAATTTTATAGTTTTGTTTTTACTCTCATATGAAGAGTATTTGCAGCATTAAGTTGGTCTAGTTTTTTGTTAGACTTTTCAATGCACATTTTCAATAAAATGTAGATTACGGCAATCAAATAAACCAGTTTTTTATTAGTTGCCAACTGACCGACCGATCGAATAACTCCTCCCAAGATATTGCAATGATCCAAAACCATTAAGGCAAGAACAAATATAAAAACAGCAACTTACATGAACAAAATGTTGGCTTATATTTATATCCATTTATATGTATGTAACTACATATGTCTATTACATGACTCTAAACTAACTCTAAAGTAAACCAGTAATAGTAGAGAAAAACGAGAAAACATATAAAATTGTAGGTTGATTTCTTTCAGTTTCTAGGTTCCCATCAGACGGGGAAGATTCAATACATTAGTACTTTTTTCGATACTTATTGAATATAGTCTTGTGTATAATATAAATACTATATAGTCTATAGTCTAGTCTATAGTCTAGTCTGTAGACTAGACTATATACTAGACCATAGTCTAGTCTATAGTCTAGTCTATAGTCTAGTCTATAGTCTAGTCTATAGTCTAGTCTATAGTCTAGTCTATAGTCTAGTCTATAGTCTAGTCTAGTCTATAGTCCAGTCTATAGTCTAGTCTATAGTCCAGTCTATAGTCTAGTCTATAGTCTAGTCTATAGTCTAGTCTATAGTCCAGTCTATAGTCTAGTCTATAGTCTAGTCTATAGTCTAGTCTATAGTCTAGTCTATAGTCTAGTCTATAGTCTAGTCTATAGTCTAGTCTATAGTCTAGTCTATAGTCTAGTCTATAGTCTAGTCTATAGTCTAGTCTATAGTCTAGTCTATAGTCTAGTCTATAGTCTAGTCTATAGTCTAGTCTATAGTCTAGTCTATAGTCTAGTCTATAGTCTAGTCTATAGTCTAGTCTATAGTCTAGTCTATAGTCTAGTCTATAGTCTAGTCTATAGTCTAGTCTATAGTCTAGTCTATAGTCTAGTCTATAGTCTAGTCTATAGTCTAGTCTATAGTCTAGTCTATAGTCTAGTCTATAGTCTAGTCTTAGTAGTCTATAGTCTAGTCTATAGTCTAGTCTATAGTCTAGTCTATAGTCTAGTCTATAGTCTAGTCTATAGTCTAGTCTATAGTCTAGTCTATAGTCTAGTCTATAGTCTAGTCTATAGTCTAGTCTATAGTCTAGTCTATAGTCTAGTCTATAGTCTAGTCTATAGTCTAGTCTATAGTCTAGTCTATAGTCTAGTCTATAGTCTAGTCTATAGTCTAGTCTATAGTCTAGTCTATAGTCTAGTCTATAGTCTAGTTATAGTCTTAGTCTATAGTCTATAGTCTAGTCTATAGTCTAGTCTATAGTCTAGTCTATAGTCTAGTCTATAGTCTAGTCTATAGTCTAGTCTATAGTCTAGTCTATAGTTAGTCTATTGTCTAGTCTATAGTCTAGTCTATAGTCTAGTCTATAGTCTAGTCTATAGTCTAGTCTATAGTCTAGTCTATAGTCTAGTATATAGTTAGTCTAGTGTCTATAGTCTAGTCATATATCTAGTCTATAGTCTAGTCTATAGTCTAGTCTATAGTCTAGTCTATAGTCTAGTCTATAGTCTAGTCTATAGTCTAGTCTATAGTCTAGTCTATAGTCTAGTCTATAGTCTAGTCTATAGTCTAGTCTATAGTCTATAGTCTAGTCAGTCTAGTCTATAGTCTAGTTATCTATAGTCTAGTCTATAGTCTAGTCTATAGTCTAGATCTAGTCTATAGTCTAGTCTATAGTCTAGTCTATAGTCTAGTCTATAGTCTAGTCTATAGTCTAGTCTATAGTCTAGTCTATAGTCTAGTCTATAGTCTAGTCTATAGTCTAGTCCATAGTCTAGTCTATAGTCTAGTCTATAGTCTAGTCTATAGTCTAGTCTGTAGTCTAGTCTATAGTCTAGTCTATAGTCTAGTCTATAGTCTAGTCTATAGTATAGTCTATAGTATAGTCTATATTCTAGTCTGTAGTCTAGTCTATAGTCTAGTCTATAGTCTAGTCTATAGTCTAGTCTATAGTCTAGTCTATAGTCTAGTCTATAGTCTAGTCTATAGTCTAGTCTATAGTCTAGTCTATAGTCTAGGCTATAGTCTAGTCTATAGTCTAGTCTATAGTCTAGTCTATAGTCTAGTCTATAGTCTAGTCTAATAGTCTAGTCTATAGTCTAGTCTATAGTCTAGTCTATAGTCTAGTCTATAGTCTAGTCTATAGTCTAGTCTATAGTCTAGTCTATAGTCTAGTCTATAGTCTAGTCTATAGTCTAGTCTAAGTCTAGTCTATAGTCTAGTCTATAGTCTAGTCTATAGTCTAGTCTATAGTCTAGTCTATAGTCTAGTCTATAGTCTAGTCTATAGTCTAGTCTATAGTCTAGTCTATAGTCTAGTCTATAGTCTAGTCTATAGTCTAGTCTATAGTCTAGTCTATAGTCTAGTCTATAGTCTAGTCTATAGTCTAGTCTATAGTCTAGTCTATAGTCTAGTCTATAGTCTAGTCTATAGGTTAGTCTAGTCTATAGTTCTGTCTATAGTCTAGTCTATAGTCTAGTCTATAGTCTAGTCTATAGTCTAGTCTATAGTCTAGTCTATAGTCTAGTCTAGTCTATAGTCTAGTCTAGTCTATAGTCTAGTCTATAGTCTAGTCTATAGTCTAGTCTATAGTCTAGTCTATAGTCTAGTCTATAGTCTAGTCTATAGTTAGTCTATAGTCTAGTCTATAGTCTAGTCTATAGTCTAGTCTATAGTCTAGTCTATAGTCTAGTCTATAGTCTAGTCTATAGTCTAGTCTATAGTCTAGTCTATAGTCTAGTCTATAGTCTAGTCTATAGTCTAGTCTATAGTCTAGTCTATAGTCTAGTCTATAGTCTAGTCTATAGTCTAGTCTATAGTCTAGTCTATAGTCTAGTCTATAGTCTAGTCTATAGTCTAGTCTATAGTCTAGTCTATAGTCTAGTCTATAGTCTAGTCTATAGTCTAGTCTATAGTCTAGTCTATAGTCTAGTCTATAGTCTAGTCTATAGTCTAGTCTATAGTCTAGTCTATAGTCTAGTCTATAGTCTAGTCTATAGTCTAGTCTATAGTCTAGTCTATAGTCTAGTCTATAGTCTAGTCTATAGTCTAGTCTATAGTCTAGTCTATAGTCTAGTCTATAGTCTAGTCTATAGTCTAGTCTATAGTCTAGTCTATAGTCTAGTCTATAGTCTAGTCTATAGTCTAGTCTATAGTCTAGTCTATAGTCTAGTCTATAGTCTAGTCTATAGTCTAGTCTATAGTCTAGTCTATAGTCTAGTCTATAGTCTAGTCTATAGTCTAGTCTATAGTCTAGTCTATAGTCTAGTCTATAGTCTAGTCTATAGTCTAGTCTATAGTCTAGTCTATAGTCTAGTCTATAGTCTAGTCTATAGTCTAGTCTATAGTCTAGTCTATAGTCTAGTCTATAGTCTAGTCTATAGTCTAGTCTATAGTCTAGTCTATAGTCTAGTCTATAGTCTAGTCTATAGTCTAGTCTATAGTCTAGTCTATAGTCTAGTCTATAGTCTAGTCTATAGTCTAGTCTATAGTCTAGTCTATAGTCTAGTCTATAGTCTAGTCTATAGTCTAGTCTATAGTCTAGTCTATAGTCTAGTCTATAGTCTAGTCTATAGTCTAGTCTATAGTCTAGTCTATAGTCTAGTCTATAGTCTAGTCTATAGTCTAGTCTATAGTCTAGTCTATAGTCTAGTCTATAGTCTAGTCTATAGTCTAGTCTATAGTCTAGTCTACAGTCTAGTCTATAGTCTAGTCTATAGTCTAGTTTATAGTCTAGTCTATAGTCCAGTTTATAGTCTAGTCTATAGTCTAGTCTATAGGTTAGTCCATAGTCTAGTCTATAGTCTAGTCTATAGTCTAGTCTATAGTCTAGTCTATAGTCTAGTCTATAGTCTAGGCTATAGTCTCGTCTATAGTCTAGTCTATAGTCTAGTCTATAGTCTAGTCTATAATATAGTCTATAATCTAGTCTATAGTCTAGTCTATAGTCTAGTCTATATTCTAGTCTATAGTCTAGTCTATAGTCTAGTCTATAGTCTAGTTTATAGTCCAGTCTATAGTCTAGTCTAAAGTCTAGTCTATAGTCTATAGTCTAGTATATAGTCTAGTCTATAGCCTAGTCCATAGTCTAGTCTATAGTCTGATCTATAGTCTAGTCTATAGTCTAGTAGATAATCTAGTCTGTAGTCTAGTAGATAGTCTAGTTTATAGTCTAGTCTATGGTCAAAAGTACTATTTTTGTTATTGGTTAGTACTATTTCAAAATTTAAATTTGTCATGCTGTTTTCCACACAGAGTAGACGAACACGATATGAGTGGGTAAGAATGTGTAGTCAGTCAAGGTCGGCTATTGAGTACTTTACGCCTTTATGTACTTATTTTATAAAATAGGCTTTGTATGAGTTTTGTGTGGGAACTATGTTAAATGAAATCGATATCAAATGCCATAATTAACCCTTAGCTTTGGGGGGTATTTGTATAGGGATTTTATGAAAAAATTGATCAATTTAATTACCATTATCTTTATGTCAATGATCATTTACTAGTTTTGACTCATTCAAAATTTAGTTGTCTTAGAAAATAATTCCTGATAAACTTTTAGGTGAGTATATGGTACAAGTTTGTATATGTTAACAGAACAGATGCTTTACGTCTTCCATATGATAATTGTGTAGGGTACAAGGAGTTTCAAGAGTGAAATAGATGCTATGTGGTATAAATTGCAAATAATTTGTAACAAATTACTGCTTAAAGGGAATTTTGGCCACACTGTTGTTGTTTTTATGTAGATAATGAAACCACCATGAATGAAGTTTATATGATTTCATAGAAAAATATAAGCAGCTTAATTTGCAACAAGGTGCAGCATTGAAAATAAAAAATTTACATTAAAGTCACTCCATAAAATCGTTAGCATAGTGACCTAGTTTTTTCGTCAATAAAAGTAAAACATAGGAAAAATATTTTGTATGTGGAAAAAAATATTTCAAGATTACAGTTTTATTATTGAAAGGTAGAAATCAAGGATTTTAAAACATTGAAAGTGGTTAAGAATAAATTATATTTAATTTAATTAATATAAAGGAAATTTTCATTTTTGAATGGTTAATATTGAGGCCTCTTGGTTGAGCCCAGCTTAAGGATATATTAGAACTACTTTAGCCCTTATAGACTCAGCGTACTTAGAATGCTATTAATCGTGGTTACATAAATAAAAATGACAAATACACTAACAGATCACCCGATCCACATAAAACTGGTTTTGATATTTTATAGGAGTATCAGGAGCCTTCGAAGTAAATTAATACCGCATACAGTTTGATATAGAAGGATTGATCTACATACATAGAATACTTCATACAATACGGATTCCATCGATCGTCTCTTACATAAGCAACTGTTTCAATCAAGTTCTCGTATAACCGTTTAAACGTTTTAAGGGGCGTTAAACTTGTCGGTCGATAGTACGTTGGTGTCTCATATCTAGCTTAATAGGGCTGAGTCTGGCTTAAGAATGTATAAGAGCTGCTTTAGCGCTACTACACTTAAGATCCTTAGTATGCTATTAATCGTGGTTAGTTAGATTAAAAGGGCCCATGGTACGCCACTGAATACCCTTTTCCTACGGATCATCCAATCTACATAAAACTGGTCTAGGTATTGGATAGGGATATCAGCGTGTATAAAATTTTCTATCAAAGGATTTTCCTAAATATATAATACACAACTATAACGCAGCTTCCACCGATTGTCCCTTTTCATAAGCAAGCTGCTTATATTTGCGTTCTTTGCCCGGTATATTGCTTTTATAAATTCGATCGTCTATCAGTTTAAGTAGAAAAGGGTTAAGTAGAAAAGGTTTTAAGTAGAAAAGGCGTATAACTTATCGGTCGATAGTACTTAGGTGTTGCATAACTAGGTTTGGGTGTAAATAGGAGAGAAAATCTTTGACAAATGAAATAAAACCAGTCCTGCTGCTTTATAGGGTGCAAAAGTCTTTATAACCTCCTTAACCATTTCCCTTTTCCCAATATAGGAATATTAAGTATGTCGAATAGAAACACTGTCAGCTTCTAAATTGAAATTTCTCAACCAGTTCTTTGAAATATTTTAATTAGTCAAATAACTACATGTGTTGTCATTTCCTGTAACAGGAAAATTTATTTCAATTACACAAATATTTGTCTTTTTGAATTTTTGTTTTTAACCGAAAATACAAATTCTGTAAAACAAATTACAATAAATTTCAAATTTACAAATTTGGACAGGAAAAGTCAAAAATTTACAGAATCTCATGTACCTTGCCTCAGGGGAATCTTTTTTTAAAATCATCACAACAAAGTTGCTTCCTTAAAAAATTAAACATGAGGGAGTGTGTTGTTGAGCCAATTGATTGACATTTGACTGTGTATGGGGCTATAAAAGGCGAACATGTTTTTCTTTTTAGAAACCAAATATTTTGTCATCAAATGTTGTTTTATTATTTCTACTTGAAAAATGTTTCATTTGTTCTTATTTGAAAGTAGCTAAAAATTGATTTTGTTTATTTGTATTATATTTTTTTGGTGTTAATTGTGTAATTTGTTTCGTTTTATTTTCTTTAAAAAAGTTTAGAAGTAAAAAGCAACTTAAAAATTAAAATTTATGTCTTTTTAATGATGTTTTTTGTTTACTTGTCTACTTATTTAATTTTATGTAAAGGCGTCATTTAAAATATATTTTTCATTTTTTTTTTTCAAGAAAAAACATTGGAAATTCAGAATTGTGTTAGTTGGTATTATTAATTCTTAAAATGCCATCGGTTACATTACATTAAAAAGAAGCATATTAAGTTTAGTCATATATTTGTTGCAATTAAATCAATTATTTTAGGCGATTAAATTATTTCATTATTTTAGTTGTATAAAATAATTGTCATTACCATATTAATATAACTCAACTAGAAATAAATCTATGTTATTATCTTACAAAAGCTTTATTATTATAAACTTATTTTCAAAAGCTTATAAATTGTTCACAGGACTCTATGTTTGTCTTAACCACAATATTATAAGAGCAACTAAAATTATTATTATATATTATTATATATATATTTATCTAAATACTTTTATATCCTACTGTAGGGTATAAAAAATCATATTGTTGTTCTTTAAAAATAAAAACAAATAAAAATCTATTTTTTTTTCTTTTTGCCTCCAGCCAACACTTGTCAGCCAATTTAATTAATATGTTTTAGTTAATTTACAATGTTTTGTTTCTTGTTTATTTATTTATTATATGTTTTTTGTTCATAAACAACAAACAACAAATAATTTACATAATATTTCTTAGGTTTTTTCATTTATCTTCTTTTCTTTGTGTATTTTCAGAGCCATTGAATTTTATCAACAAACTGGTCAAACGTTAAGTTCAAAATTAAACGAACAGCGTCAACAACCTGGTGGCAATCGTTTGGGAGGTCCACTTCGTTATCCACATACGATCCTATTGTGGTTGCGATGCAATCAGGTGAGTTGTTAATTGTTGGAATGATCATTAGGTCATTTGAAAATATCCACGAAAGTAACATAATGAACAGGAAACTTTCGTAAATATGGAGAAAACTTCTTTTAAACTTCAAACACGATTTTATGTCATGTAGGTTGTTGCTCCTGTCTTCACAGTAGCTAATCCTCTCAGTACAGTTTTTCTTTAATCTGTTGATGGTTTTGATTTATTTCACAAATCCATACGCATGTAGACCGAAATACGAATCCATCGAACAAACCAAAATTAGTTAGTTACTTTCGTTTGTTAGTTAGTTAGTTAGTTAGTTAGTAAGTTAGTTAGTTAGATAGTTAGTTAGTTAGTTAGTTAGTTAGTTAGTTAGTTAGTTAGTTAGTTATTTAGTTAGTTATTTAGTTAGTTATTTAGTTAGTTAGTTAGTTAGTTAGTTAGTTAGT
>NC_060951.1:24874869-24878258 GCF_022045245.1 Lucilia cuprina
AGTCTATAGTCTAGTCTATAGTCTAGTCTATAGTCTAGTCTATTGTCTAGTCTATAGTCTAGTCTATAGTCTAGTCTATAGTCTAGTCTATAGTCTAGTCTACAGTCTGGTCTATAGTCTAGTTCTGACCGTAGTCGAGACTATAATCAAGACTGTAGTCCATATAATAGACTAAATTGTATTCGGGACTTTAGTTTTTTTCGCACATTGTTTGCCAATATCTAATGGTTTTCTTCCTGAAGGTAAAATATTTCAAGTAGAGTTCCTGAAGGTAAAATATTTCAAGTAGAGTTAATAATTATAAATATTGACTTTTCTTGAATTGTATTCAACAGTTTGTTCAAAGAAATATATTTAATATTGTTCTTAATATTCAAATACATATTTATAATGAAAAGATCAATATTTAAGCTCAAAAATATGACAAAAGATAGTACAAACATGCATGTATCTATTTATCTACAACTAACAATGAAATAAAAAAGAAACATTTGTTTAATTTTTTTTTATAATTTATAAAAGAAGTTATGATTAAACACAGTCAGTTATTAAGTAATCAAAAAACAAATTTTTAATCTTCTCAAATATAATTTTTGGTAAAGAAAACTAAATACATAGTAACAAAACAATATTTTTAAAATTTAATTGGCAATTTTTGAAAATTGTGCGTATGAGTATGATAGATCAATGTTCAATGCTCTTTAGTCTTATTAATAAACGTTACGTATTTATAGAACAAATAAATGAATAAAGTAAATAGTTATTTCAAGTATTTGTTTTAGGACAAATGTTTGAACAATTTGTTTCTTTGTTTTATCACATTTAGCATACACGTTTCGGATATTTACTTTAATTTAAAGCTTAAGAAAATAATTACTATTTGCTTAAGCAGCTATTTAGTTAAATAAATTTATTTCGAATACAAATTATAACATTTAACATTTGTTTCTTGACTTATGGGTGGTGATTGCTTGGTTGGTTGGTTTATTGGTGGGTAAATTTGATGACTATTTGAGCTAAACGTGTTATATTATGTTGGACACATTTATTTTATTGTTATCACTAATTTGTTTGATCATAATCTGGTCAAAAACCTACATTTTTATTAGCAATTTAAAAACTATAAAATAAAATCAACAAAGTGGAGAAAGGTCTTTCAATAAATGAACGATATTTTATGACAACATTTGTATTCATTCGAAGTAAACGTGTACAGAAGTACGAGATAGCACTAATACTATTAGTTTCTATAGATTAAAATAAGTTTATGCTGAAGTCACATCAGTTCAAAGATTTGTCACAATATGTGCCTAATAGTTAAGTTTTTAATTTTGTTGGCGTGTTGGAAGAGCGAGTGCCCTTGGAATTATGGATGACAAATTGTGATGGTTATTAGGTATAGAATCATCAGAATATATTTTATATTAACAGATTCGTGAAGATTTTTTTCAATAACTAGTGATATTTTAGTGCGATATTTTTAAACTAAATTTATTTAATTTATAGTCTTCGAAAATAATTAAAAGTTGATCTCATTTTAAACTGATGAAATTTCCCTACTGCATCATTACGATGATCTTTTTCATCTACTGTGTGAGCATCATTGACGACTCACTACCACCTCTTTGGGTATCTTTGGGTATCGCAGGTGACATTTTTTTTGCATGGTTCTGTCGGGCCGTTTACAAGCACTTTTCGTAAGTACTAGAGCTATCCAAACTCTTGCCATAGTAGCACCGATGAGGAATGAGAGGTATCATGAGACAAACTCAATCAAACCCAACAAAGGAAAAGGCATTCACTAGTTAGGGCCAATAGAATGGACAGACCTAACATCATGTTATTGATGTTATTAGGAATATAAGGTATAACTCAAATTCGGGCCAAATTTTATCAAATGGTATTAAAAATTACGACCTGTTTATTTACTATTTATATAGCAAATAATAATAACTTAATGAAAAGAATGAATGACATGAATGATCTGAACTGAAGATCCCATAGTAAGAATTTAATTTTATATTAATCTTCTTTTCCTTTTAAAATTTGGCTTCAATCAAAATGTTTGATGTTGTTATTTTGGAGTTGGTAGATGAAGAATTAACGATATGTTAACGTATTGTTGTTGCTGTTTCTTATTGTGTTGGCAATACATTATTTTGTCATAAAACATGTTCTTGTATTCATATGTTCAAAGACCAAAAGTGTGGACCATTACAAAATATAGCTAAATTCATAATATAATTCATGTTTTCGCAATATTTGAACTAATGAAAGAAGTTTTATCTAAGTTGTTAATAAGCCTATTTATTCGGTATTATTTTCAAACGCTAATCGTACATAACCAACATAACTAAATCGAAATTTTTGACAGGAACAAATGAAAAGTGTGAAAGGAATTACAAATGAAATAACAAACTTATCACTTTGATATAGGGTATTTTAACAAACAATATGTGAGAATATGTTTTAAGGCTTAAATTCATAAAAAATAAGAAGAACAAAAAAAAAACATCAACAACATTTTTTAAAAACATTACAAATATATGCAGAAAATATATAATAATGATGATGATGACGATGACGATGACGACAACAGTGATGGTGATAATGATGATTTTGGTTAAAAAACGTTGGTGGCATTGCAAATGAGTAGAGAGCAAACAATAACTATCACCATCAGGTCGTTGCTGAAAGAAGTATTTTTGTATGTTAACACAAACATATGTATATATGTATGTACATATAAATTGTGCTGTAAAAGTGGAAAATAATTTAAGAAAGTTAAGTTGTTGAATGCTAATTTTTGTGTTTTTTTCTTCTTCTCGTTCATTTGTTGCTGGTGTGGAATGGATGATAAATCTTTCATGTTTATAGTGTTAAGAGCATACAATTTTGGGTTTTTTTTCTTGAAAGGACATGCCAAAAAACGTGGGATTGAAATAAGAATGCTTAAAAGTTCTAACTTATGGTTTTTATAGAATTTTTTCGTTTAATTTATATATAAATATATGTTTCTTTGATGTACAAAGTCCAACAAGTGCGGATGTTAGTAAAATAAAAGAAAAAGACAAAAATGAAATGACGCACATGAAGAGAGTTCTGGAAACATTGGTTCAAAATTTCTTTGTAATCACATTGATAAACTATGTAAAATGTAAAATGTTTCCTAAGTGATAGTTATGGACACGTCATGGACACGAGTGTAATGTTGTTGATGTGTCACATTGAAGACTTTTCCCCAGCACGAGCAATGCTAACTAACCACTTAACTACCAAACTAAGTAAGTAAGTAAGAAGGTAAGTAAGTAAGTAAGTAAGTAAGTAAGTAAGTAAGTAAGTAAGTAAGTAAGTAAGTAAGTAAGTAAGTAAGTAAGTAAGTAAGTAAG
>NC_060951.1:24878358-24894054 GCF_022045245.1 Lucilia cuprina
CTATAGACTAGACTATAGACTAGACTATAGACTAGACTATAGACTAGACTATAGAGTAGACTATAGACTAAACTATAGACTAGACTATAGACTAGACTATAGACTAGAATATAGACTAGAATATAGACTAGACTATAGACAGCACTATAGACTAGAATATAGACTAGACTACAGAATAGACTATAGACTAGACTGTAGTAGTCTTATGTCTAATCTGTAGTTAAATCTATTGCCTAGTCTTTAGTCTAATTTTTAGTCTTGTCTATAGTCTATTTTAGTATCTTCTGAACTACAATCTAGTATATTTTAGTATATAGTCTAGTAGATAGTCTTTAGTATAGTCTAAATTATAGTCAGGTATATAGTATAGTATTAAATTTTCCCCTAAACGTTTGAGCTAGATCCGGCGTCTGGACTATGGAAGGATACAGCATATAGTTGGATCCTTTCTAAATCCAAAAATACTAAACTGTGATTAGCTTAATACATATATGACAATAATAAATTAAATTTGTTTACTATTACAGGATGTATTAAACAAACGCTTAGACAAGCGTGTAGATGCTATGTTGGAACAGGGTCTACTGCGTGAAATACGAGCATTTCATAATGAGCACAATGTGAACAATAGGTACGATATGTCAACAAATACATTTATTATTTCATTCAACTATCAATTTTTCTATCATCTATCGACCTATCCATGGTTTCATTCAATAATGTTAAAATGTACATACATATGTATGAATATATGTAAGTATGTATATGTAGAAATTTCAAAAGGTACATTTACATCAATGAGTGACTGAATGAATGAATGTTTGGCAAACAAAAAGCCATTAATCATATTAGTCTTCAACATATGTATCCATACAGAAATAGATACATATTTACATATGGTTGTATTTATGTATTTTTATGCTACGACGAGTTTCTAAGCTTTATAATAAAACTTTTATTCTCTTTTATTTTCGGCTAATCATTTTCTATAAATCATTCTTTGTATGCTCAATACAAAAACAAATATGATATATTCTTTTTGAATAAATCAATGTTGTGCTTCTCATATTTATTCTATTTTCTGTATTCAACAATAATAACAACGACAACATTTACTTTTGTTTGCTAAATTATGATTTAAGTATTTCGGGGAATACTTGTGATACAACGAGCACATCAGCATCAGTATCCTCATCATCATCGTCAAATTATACTAAGGGCGTATTACAAACGATTGGATTCAAAGAATTTATACCATATTTAGAGCAATTTAATGCGGCAAATGATCAAAAAATTGAAACATATTTACAAGCGAATGCGTATAAAATGCCAACCGAAGGTAAGTTGTGTGTCTATTGTAATATACAAATTAACTTTTTTTGTTTGCAAATATTTATTATTATTTTAATAAGGAGAATTTTTTACCACATTTTTCAAGAAAGAAAATCAATATTAGTATTTAGAAATGTTTGCTTTGGATTTTTTAAAGAACTGTACAAGGAACTATTGTCAAAATTAAGCCGGTTAGTTATTTATTTAGTTAGTTAGTTAGTTAGTTAGTTAGTTAGTTAGTTAGTTAGTTAGTTAGTTAGTTAGTTAGTTAGTTAGTTAATTATTTAGTTAGTTAGTTCGTTAGTTAGCTAGTAATTTAGTTAGTTAGTTAGATTGTTAGTTAGTTAGTTAGTTAGTTAGTTAGTTAATTAGTTAGTTAGTTGGTAAGTTAGTTAGTTAGTTAGTTAGTTAGTTAGTTAGTTAGTTAGTTAGTTAGTTAGTTAGTTAGTTAGTTAGTAAGTTAGTTAGTTAGTTAGTTAGTTAGTTAGTTAGTTAGTTAGTTAGTTAGTTACTTAGTTAGTTAGTTAGTTAGTTAGTTAGTTAGTTAGTTAGTTAGTTAGTTAGTTAGTTAGTTAGATTGTTAGTTTGTTAGTTAGTTAATTATTTAGTTAGTTAGTTAGTTAGTTAGTCAGCTAGTTAATTAGTTACTTAGTTAGATTGTTAGTTAGTTTGTTAGTTAGTTAATTATTTAGTTAGTTAGTTAGTTAGTTAGTTAGTTAGTTAGTTAGTTAGTTAGTTAGTTAGTTAGTTAGTTAGTTAGTTAGTTAGTTAGTTGGTTAGTTAGTTAGTTAGTTAGTTAGTTAGTTAGTTACTTAGTTAGATTGTTAGTTTGTTAGTTAGTTAGTTAGTTAGTTAGTTAGTTAGTTAGTTAGTTAGTTAGTTAGTTAGTTAGTTAGTTAGTTAGTTAGTTAGTTAGTTAGTTAGTTAGTTAGTTAGTTAGTTAGTTAGTTAGTTAGTTAGTTAGTTAGTTAGTTTGTTAGTTAGTTAATTATTTAGTTAGTTAGTTAGTTACTTAGTTAGATTGTTAGTTTGTTAGTTAGTTAGTTAGTTAGTTAGTTAGTTAGTTAGTTAGTTAGTTAGTTAGTTAGTTAGTTAGTTAATTAATTAGTTAGTTAGTTAGTTAGATAATTAGTTAGTTAGTCAGCCGAAATCTTTCTACCGAATGTAATGAAGAACGGTTGATAATTGACCCAACCCCCCATAAACGGGATTGTTCAGAAAATTACTTCAAAGCTCAGGAGTCTTGTCAGTACTAAGTCAGGACTGAATTATTTTTAAATTGTTGCATAATAATGTTATGTCCAGAATTGACTCCACCCCAATAAAAAAATTCACAAAAACAACTTTTACTTATTGCATTTAATTTTGATGAGAGTTTTTAAAGTAGTGTTTGAAGTGGAAAATTCTGCCATCGATTTACTTCATTCTTAAAAGTTTTAATATTTATTTGACACTAAAAATCTAATAAATTCCCATACAGCATGTAAATCTAAAAAAGAATCTCACACAGTAAATCAAAACTAATGATTTAATATTTCAAGTTCTTGCAAAATCGCAATTCATAATAAATTATTTAAATTTCTTAAGCACAGTATGAGTTCTTTTGAATTTTTTGTAAATTTTTTTTTAATTTAAAAATATTTTTTATTATCTCTAAATTCTCTATTACAGAACAATTTAAATCATATGCCAGTTCAATAAACGAAGTGCACGACGCTGAAGCTGTAAACTTGAAAGTTCCCAAAGATCATTTGCCCCCAGGGTTAGATGTTTTAAATTCCTGTTTAAATGAATTGAAATTAGTAACACGTCGTTATTCGAAGAAACAAATTAAATGGATTAATAATCGTTTCTTGGCCAGTAGAGATCGTCAAGTACCCGATCTTTATGAATTGGATACGAGTGATGTTGGTCAGTGGCATGAAAGAGTTTATTCACCGGCCGTTAACATAATTGATGCTTATCGCAATGGTCAAATGTGTGAAATAGAACCTATGCAGAAGAGACAACATCCGGGTGCTGGATTAAATGAAGAGGTGAGTGCGAGAATATTTTAAAGAAAATCAGTTAATTTCAATGATATTTTTTTAAATTTGACCTGCAGACTTCCAACTTTTGCACTGTGTGTGAACGTCATTTTATCGGCGAGTATCAATGGCAATTGCATTTAAAATCCAACAAACACAAAAAGCGTAAAGAAGGCCTTCGAAAAAAAACCAAAACACTTACATCTATGGCTACAAATCCACCTCAAAACTTGAAGGAGTAATGAAATATATACATTTTTTCAAAATTTATTGAATATTTAATATTTGTTGCAAATATTAAATTAAATACATTTTATTGTCAATTATTTTATTTGCTTTACAATTATTGTATAGTTTTATGTTTTTACATAAATAAAGTAAATTATAAATTATAAAATTTACATAAATTTAACAAAAAAAAAAAAAAAACAACGTTAAAGAAAACACATATATTTTTAAAGTTGTGATATAAAGTTTTGATTTCAGTTACAGTTTTTCTTTAAACAATTTTCAACAGTAAGTAATTTAATATTTTTTAAAATATTTCCTTTAATTTATATATATATATAGAATATATAATAATAAATATAATTAATACTTGATTTTTTAGGGGATTAAATAATTATAGTTTTTAACACTTTTTTTCATATTAAATATAATTTTATTAATTTATATTTTTTTTACTTTTAAGGGAGTTTTATTTTTAATAATATGTTTTTTTATTATTATTATTATTTTTTTAGTTTAAAGTATACATTTAACATTTATAAACATTATTTTAAATTTGTTTATTCAATAGATTGTTTAGTTATATGTTTTATACCCCAACATAAGTTTTGAAAAAATCGCTTTTTAACCATATATCGGGGAATATAACATTTTCCGTTTATGATATTATGATTTTAAACTATATGTTTAAACTTTGCACCATATATTGAAATTTAATTAAAACACAACCCAGCAAATAATACATTTTGTAATTAATATATGTACTTTATGGTGTACAGTAATTTATAGTCGATAGTACCGACTTTTTATGGTAACACATATATAATGAGATATTATTATTATTAAATAATTATGTTTAATTTAAATTTTAATAAACTAACAATTTTTATTTTATTACTTATGAGATGTATTAATGAATCACATTTTATAAGCTATTAAAAATAACATTTAGATTTTTTGAATAAAATTGATATGATGATATAATGATCATAGTTTTTTAATGATATAATGATCATAGTTTTTTTTTAGGATTTCATCAGTCCGACTCAAATACCCAGAAGTATACCCCATGTAATTTAGACATAAAAAATTTTAATGAAATATATTCTAAAAATCTTAAATAATTTAAACAGTCAGACTTGATCAAATATTTTAAATAATGTTAATAATACAAATAATTTTTCTTATAATTTTTTCAATGTCAAATTGATGTCGATCACTGTTAACTTAAGTATTATAAATTATCGTGTTTCTTTTTCTTCTTTCTTGCTAACTAAGGAAAACTTTTGTTTAAGCATAAATATCACAATTAAATGGGAAAATATATAATTATGACTTAAACATATCAATTTTTTTTATAATTTTGATTAAAAAAAATTCAGTAAGAAAATACTTAATTTGAAAATTAAAAACAAATATTTGCAAAAACAACATATATTAAATAATAATAAAATAAACGACACAAAACTCAAGTTCATTAACAACTATAGATATGCGAAGGTTATTGGTATTATTTTGATACCCTACACCAAATAAAGGAGTTGAGATAAACAAAAATGGACGGGTGTGCATGTAATAGAATAAAGTGATTTTTTGTCTACTTAAGTCAAATCTTTTGCTGATCTATAGTAAAAACTTAAGATTGATCTCTGATCAAATACTATAAAACACTCTTTACAAAAGACAATGTATATCAATCTATATATAATATTATATTCTAATCTATAATCAAGACTATAGAGTCTATAGCCTTGATTATAGATTAGTCTATAGTATAGACTGATCCATAGGCTGCAGTAAAGACTGTAAACTGATTTATATGTAGAAAAAGGTTAAACATACATAGATTATAGTCAGCATATATGAATCTAGTATTAGACTGATCTGTAGACAATAGGCTGATTTATATTTAGGTTGATAGGTTAAGATTTACATTTAAAAGTATGAGTTATGTAAAGACTGTTCTATCTATATTTATCTACCATCAAGAGTATAGAGTGATGTGTAATGAAGACTATAACCCGATCTATAGCCAAAACTTTAAACGGGTTTATAGTCAAAACTTTTAACTGATCTTAATTCAAGACTATAGACAGAAATCATTTTAAGGTTTAGTTATGATCTAAAGTCAAGACTGTAAAATGAGCTTAAACAACTTATCTAGCCTTAGATCGATCTTCAAATAGTCAAGATCGAACTCTGTTTTTAAGACAAGACTGATCTATAATCAAACTATAGATTATGTATATATTTAGGAACATGTATGTATATATTTAGGAATATGGACTGACCAAGAGTCAAGTATATAAATTGATCCAAGACTATGTACGGATATGTAGTGAAGACAATTGAAAGGTGTACAATTATTACTAGTGACTAGAAATGGATAGAAAAGTCTTAAGACTTAAGACGAAGTACATTCAAAATAATAACATTTATCACCAGTTCAAAAGTAGCACTAAGTGAATTTGTTTACCTTCTGTGAAAGTGATATTTTTTGACTTCCAAAGAAGCGAAAAGAATCCAATTTTATTTAAAATTGATGTTATATTTTTTATACTACATTTTTATTATTAAATCCATTTTATTTTGGAGTTAATTGATAAATGCGTGTATTTTTTTATTTATGTTAGTTGTATTATATAATACTACAATTCAACTTTCTAATAACTTTCAAAAAATACTTTATTGTTCTGACTATAGAGGCACTAAAGACCAGTCTTGATTATACACTGATCTATATAGGATATTGAAAAGTGAAGCCTAAAATACAGACTATATACGGATCTATAGTTAGGTCTATTAACCTCAAATCAATACTGTGTAAATCTATGTTGAATATTGTCAAATGATTAATAGTTGTTTGCCAAGATAAAGACTAAACTACAGTTAGACTGATATATAGACTATAGTCATTTTGATCTTGTCTTATACTTATCTGTAGGTGGCATCCGGTAGGTTAGTGTTCTAGTCTGGTAGACCGGAGGGGTGGGTTCGATTCCCACCACCTCCCTTCAATCTAACTAACTATACTTATCTGTAAACTGTATGGACATATATAAAGTTGAGTGTATATATAGACTGACGTATATAGAGTCCATACAAGATTTTAGTATTATATATAGTGAAGACAATAGACCAATAGCTGGTCAAGACCATTAACTTATTCTTAGTAAAAGAGTATAAACAGATATATTGTCAAGACTATATACTAAACTATGTTAAGACTGATAAATAGTAGTGACTATACCCGGGTTATGATCAGTACATATAGATCTAGTCTTCAATTAAATAATAGATAATAGTAAAGACTATATATAGACTGATCTATAGTCAGGACTATAGACTAAACTATGTTAAGACTGATAAATAGTCCTGACTATAGCCAGGCAATTATCAACGTATACTGATCTAGTCTTAAAGTAATTTGATGATTACAGACAGATATTTAATTCTATAGACTGAACTGTATATAAGTATATAGTACAATATATAAACAATGAACTTTATGTGCCAAAATTTAGACAAGATCATAAACTAATCTATAGACAAGAATATACATACTATATTGAAAATATACGATCAGTATACAAAAATTTTGCCTATAAAAGAAAAGTTTTATATAAATATTACTATATTATAACTTATTGTGTAGGGCATCCTAAAGTCTATTAAATAAATATATTATATAATTTGATTAATGTTCGTATTACTGTGGTATGTATGTATATTATATTTATATGAATATTTGTTATAAGATATGTTACTTCCACTTAAGTATTATTAAATTGCATTCGAAATGTTTTTTTTTACGTTATAATAAATTCTTGTACATATGTATGTATATTACAAACATAAAGCTTAAATGCAAATATTTTAGTCAGCAAATAACAAAAATAAATAGTATAAAGAACCCAGCAGTTCGACAAGTAGTCAATGCATTTGTAAAACACAATAATTTCCACTGTTTTTCAAACTTGGCACATTTATATGTTTTGGATTATTTGTCACAAATTTAGTCCTTGTCATTTGTAATTTAGAGCAGCCATTTAACTATTTATTTTCCACGTATCTAAAGACGCAATTAACTTCCTCACTTTAGCCAGTGAGAGAACAAAATTTCAAGAACCGTCTTCCCGAACTGCTGGGATTTCATAAATTAATAAAGTTTTTTATTTTGCAAATCTTAAGCAAAAGTTATTTTAACATAATTTTTTATAATTGTTTTAATTTTTTTTTTTTTCAATAAAGTATGTCACTGTGTATCGAGTGAAAATTTAATGAATATTATTTAAGTATATTTTTTAAGTTATTACTATTTATATGTAAATATTTCATAATTTTCTTTAAATGGCTGATGAAACCAACATTTGGTTTTTGTATATTATACATAGTTATTATTATTTATTTTCTTTTAGGGTTTTTAACATTATTAATAATTTTTTACTTTATTTTGTACAGTCTTTATTGACTAAATACTTAGTTATTTTAATCTTTCTTTGGTTTTGTAGATTTTCTAAAAAGAACTATAAATACTTTATTTGTCTTTATGTTAAAATTTTAACATTTTGTTATTTGTGAAATTATTGTCTTTTTTTTTTTTGAATAATTAATAAAATAAATATATTAATTTATTGTCTATGTTTTAAATATAACTGATATTTATGAGAGTAAAATAAATAAATGCTGCAAGTATTTGTTGGAAATTTGATCATAATTTCTTATTGTGATTCAGAATTTTACAAAACTACTCCATTATAAAGATTATTGGATTAAATGATTTGTTTTTTTGAAATTAAAACAGTCTATAGTCAAGTCTATAGTCTAATCAATAGTCTAGTCTATAGTCTAGTCTAAAGTCTAGTCTATAACCTATTCTATAGTCTAGTTTATAGTCTAGTCTATAGTCCAGTCTATAGTCTAGTCTAGTCTATAGTCTGGTCTATAGTCTAGTCTATAGTCTAGTCTATAGTCTAGTCTATAGTCTAGTCAATAGTCTAGTCTATAGTCTAGTCTATAGTCTGGTCTATAGTCTAGTCTATAGTCTAGTCTATAGTCTAGTCTATAGTCTAGTCTATAGTCTAGTCTATAGTCTAGTCTATAGTCTAGTCTATAGTCTAGTCTATAGTCTAGTCTATAGTCCAGTCTATAGTCCAGTCAATAGTCCAATCTATAGTCCAGTCAATAACCTAGTCTATAGTCCAGTCTATAGTCTAGTCTATAGTCTAGTCTATAGTCTACTATATAGTCTAGACTATAGTCTAGTCTATAGTTTAGTCTATAGTCTGGTCTATAGTCTAGTCTATAGTCTAGTCTATAGTCTAGTCTATAGTCCTGTCTATAGTCCAGTCTATAGTTTAGTCTAGTCTATAACCTAGTCTATAGTCCAGTCAATAGTCTAGTCTATATTCTAGTCTATAGTCTAGTCTATAGTCCAGTATATAGTCCAGTCTATAGTCCAGTCTATAGTCCAGTCTATAGTCCAGTCAATAGTCCAACCTATAGTCCAGTCTATAGTCTAGTTCATAGTATAGTCTATATTCCAGTCTATAGTCTAGTCCCTAGTCTAGTCTATAGTCTAGTCTATAGAATAGTCCATAGTCTAGTCTATACACAGAGGAAAAAAATATATACAAATCTACACCAATTTTTTTAATAACATCCGTTGTCAAATATATAAATACGTACGCACGCAACATTATGTATTATTGACAACACAACGTTGTTAAATTTCAACAATTCGTTGTCGCAATCTAAATGTTATATTATATACCAGGAGTGTATGTTTATTTTTCCCTCTGTGTAGTCTAGTCTATAGTCTGGTTTATAGTCTATACGTTTGGGTATAAACAAGAAAACCTAAGGATCTAGTAACTCTCAATAGCAAGTTCAAAATACCTGCAACATTTGTAAAAAACAAACTTAATAAAATCGGTGGCGATGTTATTTTTGTTGGGAATATTTCGCTTTTTCTAAACATAAATCATATTTGGAACTGTTATACAGTGTTATAAAGTTTATATAATAAATATAAATAGTATAATTACATACATATCATAAATATATGTATAACAGAACAATCATCATGTAATATGTTGTATTAAGTTTTAGGAGTATTTACAGAGATTTCCTTTTTTTATATATATGTATATAAAATTAAAATATGCATGGGTTTGGTAATGTCTCTATAAATTTGTTATGCTTTCCCGAATATTGCCTATAATGTTATATTTAAGTAGATTCGTTTTATAAACTATTGTTTAACTTAAAGTTAACTAAGGTAATTGTTGTTGTCATTTAATTAAAAATCGAACACTTACTTTTGCAATTACTCTTCATCTTCTTCCTCTAGAGATTTCTCGGGTAAACCATATTTCGGACAACACATGCCCTCAGTTCCATCCATATTGAAACAAAATATTGTCCTTTCAATGTCAGTAGGTTCATGTGGCACAATGCCATGTACTTCTTTGAGTTCAGCCTCGGGGAACCAAGCGGGATCAGAGTCTTCCACCACTTTAATTCCGAATAATCTTTAAAAACAACTTTTTTTATAAGAAAGAAATTCAAATTAATATAACTCTATTATACTACCTTAGTATAGCTACAATAGGTATCCATAATATTGAAGATAATATCAATATAAAAGCTATAACTATACACCAATGAGGCCATTCCATTTTCTCGGTCATGCCTTTGGCTGCTATCCAAGCGGGATAACTACTGCCTTCAGTTAACAATTGATAAAATGATGCTGTTAAAATGGTAATCATGGCACAAGGTGATAAATATTTCCAACAAAACATCCAATATAAACCAGGACGTGAACCGGTCATCATTTCTATATCATCGGAAAATCTGCAACATAAATGCTTTAGAATTATAAATTTTTTTTTAAATTGTATGAAAACTCACCTTCTTATTCCATAAATATAACTAATTGATAAACATTCAAATAAAGCAATAATCAATAAAGGAAAATTTCCCGCAAAACTGTCCATTAATTGAAATATATAACTACCCGCTCCATTAGCGAATGACATGGATATTAAACAGCAGGAAAAACATAAAGCCTTTAACAAAATTATATAATTAGTAAATTGTTTGATTATTAGTGTAAAATTCTTCTCAAATACCCCAATTATCCATTCTTTGGGTAAATTTGGAAATAGTTTCATGTCTACTAAAGATGTTACAACGCCTTCTAATGTACCAAATTGTGAATCGATACCCAGTGTAAACAGCATTAAGAAGAATAGAACTGCCCATAGCTGTGCACCCGGAAATTGATTAATAGCTTCTGTGAAGATAATAAATGCCAAGCCGGTACCAGATGCACTCTGAAAAAATAAATTGATATTAATGTTTTAGAATTCTAAAATCAGATTTTTACACTTTGAAAGCGCAAACTATAGATAATCTATAAGTCAAAATAAGGCAAAGCTGTAGTCCATTCTATATAGAATTTATAGCCAAGATTATATCCTAGAATCTACAGTCCATACTATATAGAAAGTATAATCTGAAGTCTAGACTCTAGGCTATAGAGAATCTATAGTCTATAGAACCTGTAGTTCTTACTATAGAAAATATATGGAATCTATAATCCAGACTGTATAGAAACTTTAGACCAGACTATAGAAAATCTAAAGCCACGACTATAAAGAATCATAGTCCAGATAATAACTACAGAGAATATATAGTCCAGACTATAGAGAATATGAAGTTTAGACTATATAGAATCTTCAGTCCAAACAATAGAGAATCTATACTCCTGACTATAGAGAATCTCTGTCCCAGACTATAAAGATTATATAGCACAGACTATATTGAATCAATAGTCCTAACTATGGGATATCAATAGTCCAAAATATAGAAATCTATAGTCAGAAATAAAAGCATCTATATAATCTGGATATTTAGTTCCAAACGCATAAGCTATAGAACTTATAATTTAATACGACTCAGAAAACGATCCTAAGCCGATTGGTATACTTTAAGGTGGGTCGAATATTTTTGTATGTTACAAACATCAGCACAAATCCAATATACCTTCCCCACTAAAGTGGTGTAGGGTATAAATACCAAAAACTTACATTTGCTAATTCCTTTTCCAAATCACACACCGGTAAATTTGTTGTCTTATTTAATGAGATCAAATGATTTCTATCCTCAGTGCAACGATCAAATGTCGCCGTAGCTTTAAAGCCAATTACGGAGAAAACCACAACACCAGCAAACATAGATGTACCACAATTGGTCAGAGACACCAATATGGCATCACGATAACAATTATTATTAGCTGGATTATAAGAGCTAAAGGCGATAAGACCACCAAAAGCTAAACCCAAAGAAAAGAAAATTTGCGTACCCGCTTCGAGCCAAACAACAGGATCTAATAAAGTTTCCCAACGAGGTGTGAACAAATGAGCGACACCATCAGAGGCACCTGTAAATAAAAATCAAAATTATTATTATAATTTTTATTTAAAAACAATAATAAATTATTTCAAATTTAAATTAGTATATTCGTTAATTTCATCATGGAAGTGATTTTTAATCATCAGATTCACCATCAACGTGATGTTATTGGTACTATTGGACGTGCTCGTCGCAAATGGCGCCAGTTATATCATTGGTTTCCCGAGCAACAACGTATTTTATATAAAGAAATGGATCGAATTTATAAGGAAACTAAGGAGAAGTATGATAAAGATGCTTTTATGATTTATAGCCAAGAAAGACGATTAAATAAACGTATCATCAAAAATGTTCATCAACATGTTCATGATAAAGAAGATTATCAAAAATTTGCCTGTTTGAAACCTATTTTGGATAAATACAATCGTTTTCCCTTATTGTACTATTACGAAGAGTGCGGTAAACCAGGATTTTGTCAACAACAAAAGAATGCAGTAATGTGAGAGATTTTTTAAATCAAGCGTATACTTCATATTTGTAATATCAATAAATCATTAACACGTATACGTACAGGTGTCGTTAATAAAAGCCGTGCAATTTGATATGAAATGTGCAATGTTTTTTTTATATTTTTGGGGGCACATGCAAAAAATTCACGAGCTTGGGAGACACGTGGCTCCCGTATTAGCTCGTTAGTTCGTGGGAGCCCCCAAAATCAGAATATCCCCCCATCTTTTTTAATGGTGGATATTAGGGTATTATTCGAGGTTTTGTCTTATTCGGTTTATTCGACAAATAATTATTTGAGGTTTTACGTTAGCCGGTTAGTAATCGGATAATTAAAAATTATTCGGTTATTCGAATAAAAGGAAACTAGATGTTATTATTGCTTTTAACAATAATTTTCTTCAAGCATGTGAAAATATATTCCTCTTATAGAATTGCGTTTAAAGGACTACAAACGAATATTTAAAATATTTATATGTATTTTATAATGCTACTATTGGTATCAAATGAAAGCTGGGAATCTGTACATTCGTTCTGTATTATTTACCTGTCTCACTTAGAGAAAAAACGAAAAAAGAAATTAAATTTAAAAAGGTTTCATTTTCGACTCAAAAACTTTAAACTACTTATTTGCGACAAATTTTCTTTAAGATTTCCAATTCATTCTTGATGATTTGAAATAAATTATATTATTTCGAAGCAGAGGAACTTAGCTTTATATGAAATTAATATTAATACCAACTTTTTAATATAAATTTTGAAATTGAATGTATTTTAAACTTTAAAGTCCTTTTACAGGAGCATAAGAGCTGATTATGCAAAACTGAGTACACAGAGTTAATAATAATGGTTCACAGTTTCCTGTACGCATGGATTTTTCCATGTTTGAAAATAACTTTTGCACGGTTTATAAACAAAAAAATTATTTTCACTTCCATTCTTTGTTCAGTTTTTTTAGCAAATACTAGAAATTATTCCTGTTTATGTGAAATGCTTTTCTGTATAAAGACATTACTGTTTTTAAGATTTTCAACGAGTTCTAGAATTCATACGTTGAGCTATAACTGTTGCTGAAAACTTATAAGAAATACTTAAGAACACAACAATATTCCCAAAAAAAACTGGTTGAAAAAATAAAAGCGATATAATTATTTCCATGATTTCTTTTCGAAAATCATCAAATAAATTTTCTTTATTATAGAAAATTGATAAAGAAATTAAGAAAAGAAGAAAATTTATTATAAAAATATTAAATTTTTAGAAAATACGTAGTAATTTTACTGCTAAATAGTGAGTTTTTCTTAATCGGTTAATTGATAGAAATTATTCGGTTTATTCGTTATTTGAAATTTGACAATTTTCATTTATTCGAACGATTAATCGTCAAAAATTAATCGATTAATTAAACGATTAATCGTTTGAATACTCTAGTGGATATACAAAATATTTTGTTGTGATGGTTAATGCACGAATTTGAATATTTCATAGTCTCGACAGCAGATGTCAGTTTTGTATATTAACATCTTAAATTATTTTATAATTTTTCCTAAAACAGAATTCCATTGCATACCAGTGCAACTAAAAAATCCGCATACATTACAAATTTTCATTTACGACATCATTAATTTTTGTAACTTAATTTTTAATTCTTCCTTACTTTGCTATTCTATTAATTTCTTATTCATAATGATGACATTAACATAAACGATGTACAAATTAAAACCATCATACTTACCCTTCAATGTGATGCCACGAAAGAAGAATATAATCAAAACAACATATGGAAATATTGCTGTCATATAGACAATTTTACCCGATGATGTTATACCCTGCACCATACAAATATAAACAAGAAACCATGATACAATCAATGCTATACCCATATGATAATTGAAGTTTTCCGGTTCATTGACACTTTCCGAACATTGTAAAGTAGTGCGATACCAATAGTATTGTGTGGGTGATGAGGCCTAGAAAATCAATGACATAGAAATACACATTTAAATAATAACAAAAACTATTAAATTATTATTGTGCCTACTTACCACACATTCGGGTTCATGATCATACGTATAATTGGCATAGAGACGTGTTGGACAATCTGCCCAAGGCAGTGGGGATTCAAAACTATGCAACAAGTAAATTAGGCACCATGCTATAATTGTATTATAATACAATGCAACAATATAACTGACGACGGCCGACGATAGGCCAATGCCACCCAAATACGGTGATACTTG
The DNA here is from genome assembly GCF_022045245.1 of Lucilia cuprina. NCBI lineage: Eukaryota > Metazoa > Arthropoda > Insecta > Diptera > Calliphoridae > Lucilia > Lucilia cuprina. The sequence continues at coordinate 24,893,114 of NC_060951.1, forward strand.
ACTCCATACACCAATCGCTCCCTTACGTAAACGTTGGCCTATAGCCAATTCTAGATAAAATATTGGTATACCCTGTATACACAACATTATAAAGTAGGGCACTAAGAATGCTCCACCACCATTCTTCTGGGCTAAGTAGGGAAAACGCCAAACATTTCCAAGGCCAACGGCATAACTGAAAATAAAAACACACAAAAGAAAAGAAAGTTACATTAACAAAAGTCGTTACCAAAGTTATTTATCACAAATCCTACAATAAGAAATAATTTCATTTAAAACAGCATCAAAAGGAAACGAACAAAAAAAATACCTGAAAATTGTGTTCCTGTACACAAACAAATATATAGAGCGAACATTTTTTTACAAAAGCTATTTAAAATTAAATATCATTCTCAAGGGAAAATGTTAAAGGTTGTCAACATTTTATTTTGTTTGTTCTTTTCATCCCAAAAAAACCAAAGTAGTAATTAAACAAGTAAGAGTTCTATATTCGGCTGTGCCGAATCTTATATACCCTTCACCATGATGTGTTTAAAGCCTTTTGTACCTTTTGAAGAACGAAAAAGTACCAAAAAGTCCCCATCTATGGGTCCTCACTTTATCCGGGCCATACATACTTAATTACATGTTTCTAGGTTCAATATTGTAGAAATTGCAAAAAGTACCTTTTGAAGAACGAAAAAGTACCAAAAAGTCCCCTGGCCACTTAATCCTGGCCATACATACTTAATTACATGTTTCTAGGTTTAATATCGTAGAAATTGCAAAAAGTACCTTTTGAAAAACGAAAAAGTACCAAAAAGTCCCCTTTTATGGGTACTTACTTAATCCGCGCCATACATACATAATTACATGTTTCTAGGTTTAATATCGTAGAAATTGCAAAAAGTACCTTTTGAAAAACGAAAAAGTACCAAAAAGTCCCCTTGTATGGGTCCTCA
>NC_060951.1:24894154-24908765 GCF_022045245.1 Lucilia cuprina
CAGAATATATATACTTTATAGGGTCGGAAAATTATATTATAGAAATTACAAACGGAATGACAAACTTATATATACCCTTCTCACGAAGGTGAAGGGTATAAAAAAGCGACTATATATTGAATGGAATCATTATTTCTTATTATTGGTTTGCTCACTACCACTTATTTACTAATGCAAGATTGACTTCTAAGTATTTGTCTAATAGACTACGGTCCCAAACATAAGCCGTTTTGTTGTAGTTCCTTGGTGGATATTAAGTTCCAATATAGTAATGTTAGTTACTGCACTGTATAAGCTTGATTTCATAACTTTTGCTTCCTAAGTTGAATGTAGCTCAAATCCAACTCAACAACCTGAAAACCGTCCTACTGTTAAAAGTCAATGTCCTACTGCGAATATGACAGATTTATTTATATTCTAGTATAATTGCTTTATCTATGAGAACTCAACAAAACCAGTAACTTTATATGATATCAACTATCTATATAGATTGAAGTAGAAGTGCTTTAGGTGTTGCCCTACCTCACGATGGTACTTCTTTAACCACTAGGTGTGTAAAAAGTTAACAACTCACCACTGCCCCTTTGTGTATCTTACCCGCAGGTTGCATGTATTGAGCCGGTCCATGTACAAGCACTTTGCTCGTGTACTTAGCTATCTAATCTATGACCACTGCTGAACCGTTGCTTGACATCCGAGATGTAACACATCACTTCCGTTTACAACCACGCAGAAACGTAACCGGTAGACCGAAGTACGAATCCATCAAATAAGCCAAGGACATTTTTCTTACTCACAGGGACACACTGTGGCAATTCTGACATGAACAGAGTATACTCTGAACATATCTGGATAAGGAAGGAAAATTCAATGGTATATGATACCCTTCATCCATCATCATTCAACCCAACACACATCTCATTTATACGACACCTTTCATCCGGTACCATATAAAATAAATACCAACTCATTTTCAACGATGCAAAATGATCGGCGGCAGCGGCGTAACCATTTTAGGTCGGCGGCTTATTACAGAAAATATCGGCGCCTAATTGTCGGCTCAATTTAACCTTTTCTTCAGAAATTGACCTTATAAGCGTTTATTATATTGAAAAATCTCTGTATAATAGTCTGTTATATAGAAACCTGTCTCTCCTCTGTGGGATATCTGTTTTTTGTGGGATATCTATTTTTTGTTTCGGCAACATCACAGAACTTATCCCGAAATATTGACTTTACCTTACATCAGTCTTTTAACCGCAACTTACTCTTCCTGCGAATTTGGGTTTAACTTTTATGACTTTTAAGTATTGATCCCAGATAGAATATCATGTCCAAGGTGTACGAAGGATTCCGTTTCACACGGATGGCTCTATACTAATTAATAATAGGAGAATGAAAACCCAAAAAGAGAGTTCGTACAATATCTGAATGCTTAGCTGGATTGGAATAAATATGGCTCCAAATAAAGGCAATTAGCGCGATATCATTTGATTAGGTTAAATCAAAGACTATATTGGGCTGTACGGGAGTAATAACCGAAACGATATAAAGTGATTACGTTAAGCTTCTTTCTAACAATAAACATGGGGCCAACAAGAGTAAACATATCTGCTGAAAGCAACTTAGGTCATCAGATGATACGATAAGACTGTGTTGTACTATAGAAGATTATTAAAAGAATGCTCTTTCAAAGATAAGTTTTGCATCATGTGGATACTAGGGCTCTCGAGACCAATCGACAATAAAGCAAAGAATATACTACTTATTTCAATGAAAAGGAACTAGAAAATATTAACATGACTGATGGATGTTACACCAAAGATCCCAAGGGGTAAGACTAATCAGTGCTGGACTGGAAGCCTCTTCAGTATGAGCAAGACCTAGGCTTGAAGAGTAATTTCGGACGCAACTGTACAAAATTGGATGAGCGATTTCAAACAAATAAATTTAGAGCATGAAATTACGTTCAGAAAACTATGTTTCTGTACATCGGTCCCTCAGAGATCAATATATAAGATTATTACCATCAACATTCATTATGTAAAGTAGAGCACAACAAAGGAAGAAATCGTATTCAGTAGAATAAAGCAACACGAGTGTTTGTTTACAACATTAGAATGTCGAGATTTTAATAGGAGTAAAAGGGAAATCATGATTTGTAGTCAACAAATTACAATTACTCACCCTATTGTCGCTAGTAAAAACATTATTTTACTATCCCAACTTTCACGTTCCTCCCCCTCCTTTTCGCCCTCCACAATATCAACTGGTGCACTTTCGATGGCAGCCACCAATTCAGCAACGGCTTTACTACTACTCTGCGCTTCTGTTTCTTCCAATTCTGATGATTCATCGAAGGCATCTGACATAAATGCTTGATTTGTTGCCCCATACATGGGGGTGTGATGATGATGAGGACCATGATGATGACTACGCGATCCACTACCTATGCTTGTTGTACTATGTTGTGATACTAGACGGCCACGTAACTCCTATTGTTCAGAATGATAAGTAAAGAAAAAAAACAAATAGTTAAATTTAAATTACTTTGTGAATGGTTAAAAAATTTTTTTCTGCGGTAAGTTAAAATATCCCAGCAAAAAAATTTCGTATTTGTAATGAGTGAAGAGAACTTAGTTATTTTCAATATCAGTTTTCCAGTTTTATACAAAAGCGTTTATTTAAAAATTTCGTATTATAATTGCCGATTTCCTAATCAATTCGAGAGCTTCTCGACTCGAATATCAAACAATTTTTTTATGGAATCAAACTTCAAGACTCGAATTTGTTACATTTTAAAGTGAAGCTCTGATATTTACATATATATTTAATACTAAAAACTTTGATCTAATATTTCGAGACTTGAACTTGTCACATTTAAAAACGAAGATCTGATATATGTATATTTAATATGGAAAACTTTGATCTGAAAAAATGGTTTGTTTGGATATTCAAACATTAATAACGAGTAAAAAAATGGACGCCATTGCAATTTCCATAACACAATTCAAACCCTTTAAAGTAATGGCTGATTGAATGGAGAAATAAATGGTGGCACTTGTAAATGCATTAATGAATCAATGAATGAATGATTGTGTGCATGGATAAATGATTGAGCGAATGACTGACTGATTGAATTAAAACCATTTTGTTTACTTACTCTTAATTCATGTTGATCAAGACTCTTTTGTGTTTTTAATATAATATCCCTGGAGCTTTGTCGTCTTAATAACTGTGCTGTATTTGCCATTTTTGTTGTGGTTGTTGTTTGTGTTGATAATGAATTTTCGTTTCAGTTTTTTTTCGTAATATTATGAAGGATTTAAAAATAAGTTAAGCAATATTTTTTTCGTTTTTCTATTATGACTGGGGCGGTTTTATTTCTATATATGTGTTATGTGCGATATTTCTTTTTTTTTCTGAGTGCTTAATCTATCGATTAATTGTGATGGTGCTTACAGTTTTCTTAAATATTTTTCAAGTGCTGTTACATCTAGACAGGTGCATTTATTATTCTGTGATAGGTTTTTATTGTTTTATTATAAAGTTTAAAAGATGCTTTTTATTTTAAGACATCCATTGTGATTATCTAAAGTGTTGAAATAAAAAATAACATTTATAATGCAGACCAGAGATAAAAAATAATTTACAGAGTGGTTAATAAAAATTGCAATAAAAAATTTGAAAATAACAAATAGTACTTAAAAAATAAAACATTTTTTTAAGTGAAATATTTAAACAATTTATAACAATTTGTATATAAACTTAAATTAAGAAATCATTATTCTTGAAGTATTTATTACATATATATTGAATTCTGACTCTTATATGATGAATAATAAGCAGACTTGTAAGCGTAAGAACTATTTAATTATTTCGCTTACAAAGGCCATTACCGAAGAGAAACGTATGTGAACTCCAACAAGCGAAAAAAACTGTCTTAGTTAATTAGAGCGGATTTTTGAGTTGGTAAATTACTCATCATATTAGTTAAACTAAAAAACTAATTCCCTTTGTTTGCCACACAAAACAACTGAAAACCGTTTTACTATAAAAATAACGCATGTTAGTTAGTTAATTAGTTAGTTAGTTAGTTAGTTAGTTAGTTAGTTAGTTAGTTAGTTAGTTAGTTAGTTAGTTAGTTAGTTAGTTAGTTAGCTAGCTAGTTAGTTAGTTAGTTAGTTAGTTAGTTAGTTAGTTAGTTAGTTAGTTAGTTAGTTAGTTAGTTAGTTAGTTAGTTAGTTAGTTAGTTAGTTAGTTAGTTAGTTAGCTAGTTAGTTAGTTAGTAAGTTAGAAAGTTAGTAAGTTAGAAAGTTAGTAAGTTAGTAAGGTAGTTAGTTAGTTAGTTAGTTAGTTAGTTAGTTAATAAGTAAGTTAGTTAGGTTTTTAGTTATTTAGTTAGTAATTAAGGTAGTGTCCGTTTACAGGTTACATAAACGAAGTATTTTGGACGGTTATATCTAAAAACCAAGATGGGAGATTATGAGCAAAATTTAAAGACAAATCAGCTCTATTTGAAAACCCAGAAACCATAATATACTGCCAACATTCTAATCATAACACTGGCTTCATCCTGTATTAAATCTAATTTTTATGAATTTTCTAAAACAATGCAAACAAAAAGAAAATTTATTTAAAATCGTAATCAGTAAACATTTTTGGATTTTACTGTACTGTATAAAGAATAACGAATTAATAAAATCTTTACTAACATCACTTTAGTAGGATATAAAGCACCTGTTATTACCAAAAATTTACATTTAAACCAATAATAAATTATAATTTAATCTTACCAGTCGTATGAGCAATTTATTTTTAATAAATTATAATTTAAATTAATTATCCGCCTAGTTATTGTAAAGGAGTATTAAAATACGATTAAAATTTTTTACTAGAAATAACTAAATGAATGATTTTGCACTTCAAGTCTTGCTAATAAGATCTATTAAATTACATAACAACAACATATATAATAAAATATTTGATAGCTTTATATATGTATGTATAAACTTAACCCTCTGTAGTTGTAAATAAGTTGATGTTATATTTTGAGTAGGTATATGAAAATAATATAATATTTAATGTTTTTTTTTGGGTATTAAATGTAATAATCAATTATTATTATTTGTTATTTTAAATCCTTAAAGAATTTTCTCTCTCTCTCTTTAAAATAATTTTAATTCAAAATTTGCTAAATTTTATGCGCTGCCACTAACTACATACTTAATACATATTCTCCTTTTATAATTTATGTAGATTTTTATTACGTGGATTTTATGTCTGATGAAGCAATAAATTAAAGCGTTAGAAAATTATTTTGTTTCTTTTCTTTGTAATATTAAAATATTAAGGTGGGAATATTGCAGGCATAGCTATTTTGCGGAACGATGGAAAAGTATGAAGTGATAATTTATATATTTTTCAAATATTATAAATATAATTAAAGTTTAGCCGGGCGTGTTAGACCATATAATACCCTGTAATAGTTATGGAAATATTAAGGTAAAATGTGATTTTCAGATTCGTATAAATATTTTGGGAAAAAAGCGGACTGGCATTAGTGGGCGTGGCATCTCCCATATTAATCAAATACTTAAATACATATATCTGGGATACTAAAAATGCTAAAGGGTCCTAACTTTGTACTAGTAACTTTAGTATCAATATACATTTTCTGGGAGAAAATGGGCGGGAAAGAATTAGTAGTCTTGGCTATGTTATATCCGCCCACCTGTTGTTATAGTATGATTATCTTAAATTGTTTGTCCATCGTATAATCTAGTTAAAATAATGGATTTACTTTGAAAAAATGTTTTTTTCCCTTAAATTTAAACAATGATAAAAGTTGTCACTTTTTATTGCCCCTGTAATATAGGAAATAAACCATTTATTGATGTTATACATAATAAATCAAAAATAAATAAATGGTATTCCACACCTTAACAGTAAGAATAGAAATAATAAATCAAAAACAAAATTTCACATTAAGCTTTTATTGATTTAAAAATGTTCAAGAATATCATAAACTCCAATAAAATGAAACATGTGGTTATAAAGTAAAAAATTTATATCATTTATCAATAAATGGAATATATAAAAAATCTTCATTACTGTATATTTAATGGATTTTTAGTAAATTACTATAATCTTCAATAATAGCTCAACTGCAAATTGGCGCTAAAATTGTAGAAACTTAAATATTTATCAGTATAAATTTAAAATATATTTAAGGTATCAAATGTATTCCAAGTAAAATTTTCTTTTTTTTATTCTGTTATCTTTCAGCAATATTAACAATATTCTTACTAATGAGATCTGACCCTTTTAAAGAAATTCATTTGTCTGCTGTGTAAATTCTTGCAACCTTTTAAAAATTTCATGAAATGAATAGTTTTATCTTTCGAGCAAGACTACACACACGTATAGTTGTCATGTTTGAAATCTCTTTTAATTAAATAAAATATTCTTTAAAATATTCTATATATTTATTTTTGCTGCACAAACCTCTTAATAAACTAAACTTTTAGTAAAATTTAATTTCCTCAAATCCCTTTACTTTTTATCCTTTGCTAACACAGGTGGGTAAGATAAGTTGTGTATTAAGTTAGTAGCATTGATATGAATAGAAATAAATTAAAAATATTTTATCTTTTTATACGAAAAGTTGCTTTTTTGGTAGAAATGTAACAAAAAATCGGATGAAATATTTTAGCAACTAAAGGGCTACTGTTAAATTCATTTTAAACTTTAAGCAACCTCGTTACTAGATAATTAAGAGCAAACATGCTATTTAATAACTAATTAGACTTGACTATAAACAATTTTTAGTCCATACTAAGTATAAACGATATATAGTCCAGAATATAGAATATATATAGTACTGACTACAGTAAATCTATAGTTTAGTCTACAGTCCAGACGTAGACGTTCTAGTCCAGATAAGCTATAGCCCAGACAATATACAATATGTAGTACATATAATGCACAATCCACAGTAGAGAATCTATAGTTGAACTATAGATTGTCTATAGTCTGGACTATAGATTATCTATAGTCCAGACTATCTATAATATATAGCCCAGACTATAGACAATCCATAGTTAAAACTATAGATAACCTATAGCCCAGACTATATACAATCTGTAGTTTAAACCAGTGTTGCTCAAACACATACTACCATAGACTATCATAGTTTTATTTGTGTTGGTAAAGCAGCAGAGAACAGAATTTAATTCAAATTAAAAGTATACTAATAAAATGACTACAAACTATAAAGTATATGCTAACTGTCAAATATTTATTATGGATTTTGACATCCAGAGTATAAAAAGTCTATAAATATAAAACGATCAACTGTTCTCTCATGTTCTCCTACATTAATTCAGCTTTCTCAAAATTTTGTTGTATTTCTGTGACCTTGCTGAGACAAGTGCTGATTTCATTTTGTTTTTCAAGTTGAGAGCAAACCAACTGATATTGCTCATTATAAAAAGAAGAAGAATTAAACCTATAGTATATGTATATCAACTTAGCGTCAGCAGAATTTTCTTATCCTATCAAACGTGGTATGTAAAGGCAATAGTGATCTTCTATGGTTTAAACTTTACACAATTTGTAGTCCAGACTATAGATAATTTACAGTCTAGACTATAGATAATCTATGGACTATAGACACTAGATAATCTCTAGTTCAGACTATATACAATCTATAGTTCAGACTACATATAATCTATAGCCCAGACAATAGACAATATATAGTCCAGAAAGTACACAATCCACAGTAGACAATCAATAAAAAAATAGTACAGTTTAAAGACAACATATTGTCCAAATTAAAACATTCTATAGGACAGACTATAGACATACTTTTGGCCAAGAGGTTGCCAATCGGTTTTCGTAATGGAACAAAATGGATGGTAGAAACTATCTTTATTTTTTAAATGCTTTCACATGCATATACATACAGACATGCAGGTATATGTATGTGCTTATGTATTAGGGTTATAACTTTTTAATATTTATGCCAATGTACATAATACATATTCACACACATACATATATATTTTCCCTGCTGATCGGATAGATCCAAACAAGTAGAAATTTGTTTCATATTTTTTACCAAAGATATCTGAGTTTACCAAAGAACGCTGGCTTTAATAAATAGTTGGACAGACATTTGTTGAGGAAGTTCTTTTTTTCTAACAAACATGACTTTAAGTTTAGCACAGATATTTACTTAAAGATAGGTACATTTTCTGCAAAAATATAGTCATACCCTAATGTGTAGTTTGATTTGCCCACCATGACGTATGAGACATATTAATATACCCATAACACTTATACGCTTCAGTGACTACATCGTACTGTGTAATGTCGTGATATAAAAACATTACGGTATTTTTCTAAAGGTATTATTTTTTCTGTATTATAACATTAAATATAAACTTTATTACTCTGTGGGTAGGTGGTTTTTACTCTAAGATCTAAACAAACAATCATACCAAGTAGTAGCGTGTAATTTTCTCATTTATGACACTTTGCCAAACAAATTAAAAATTATCACACAGGCTCAGATACACACACACACTACAGTAAATATTGTAACGCACAAACAAATTGCAAGATAACAATCAATTTTACTTGAATAAATATGTTTTTATATTGTAAAACTGTCATGGGATTTCTGTTATTTTTTTAGACAGGGAATTACAAATGATTATAATGTCATAAAATCAATTAAACTAATTAAATTATATTTATTATGGGCAAACTTATGTAATTGCTGTTGTTTTCTTATTAAATTTATAAAATTGAAAATTATTATTATAATTTTATATCAAAGGTTTTTAGAAAAAAAATTATATGCAAATTTGTTTTATAAACCTTTGTTAAATGGTTATTGATAAGACCCATATTCATAACTGCTTAATAAAGTTATTGATGGTTTATTGTAGGAATTTTGCATGGAAAATGTGCGTAATAAACCTAAAATAATCGTTTAATATATATATGAATACCGAGGGTTAAGCTTTAAATTTTTTAATAACTTGTTTTATGTCAAAAAATCTTAAATATAAAAAAATATTATTGCAACCTACAAGGAATGAATAACGAAGCTTTAATTGAATTTAAGAGCGCTGAAGTAAAAAAATATCTTATGACAAAAATATCTAAGGAAATATTATTTTTTTAACGTAATTCTAAAAGCAAATTTCGTTATACTCATTTTGTAACAAATGAATGTTCATTAATTTATGTATGTATTCCTTTCTCTTTCAGGCAGAAAACGAAAGAAAACTTATGATTTTTAGGAAAAAAAATTTTTTCTGTCAACATGAAATGATTTAATAGATTTTGTAGCCATGACAATATTGACCTTTAAACTTTCTAGCTCGTTTATCAAATATTGTAACGTCCCTTTTTGGTTAACAAAAAAGTGTCAAAGTTAGCTTCAACTTCATAGTACCCTATGTCAGCAAGTATAAATAGTGAGGATATCTCTCTAATGTTGGTAACGCCAAAGAAAAAGGTTAAGGAAAAGGGAGTAAGTGTAAAAAATTTAAATAATATTGAATTAAGGCAAAAACAAACTTAGATTGAGTTAAGAATATAAAACTTTTAGCAGTTCTATTGATTCACTGGAACACTGACGAAGCGTGAGTTGCTTATATCTTTTGTATTTTGTTCCAATTCCGGTAGGTAACCACTACTGATTTAAAAGCTCTAAAAGTTGTTCTCAACTCTCATTCGAGTCGGCCATACCGCGATTCACACTGATGACTTTTACATAAGGTATGGTGAAATGGGAAGAACTCCCTACCGTTCTCCATATGCAAAATCTTGAGTCTACATCCATGAAGAATCTAAGTCGACAGAAGCTACCTATGGAATATAAAGTCGGAGGTCCACACTACCCGTCTTCACGTCAAAGCATTATACGCTTTTCATTTTATTTATTTTTTCATTATTATTTTATTCAAATTAATAAATACGCATTAAATAAAAAATATAAAATTTCAAAATGTTCGTTCCCTGCTTGTGACGCTTATTAAAGTAGAAATTATATCTACTTTAAGCATTTTACGCATCAAGGCATTCTACTCTTTTGTGCTTGTAAAGCTGAAGGTTCACACCACGTCAAAAAAGTAGAATCAATGTATTTGTATGCTGAGAGTTACAAGCACAAAAGCGTAGAATGCCTTGACGCGTAGAATGCTTAAGCGAGAGGTCCACACTACGCGTTTATGCGTCAAAGCATTACGTGCTTTTCATACCCAAATTTGTTTATTTTTCTATAGATTATATTTATTTTTTCATTGTTAAACTCATTTCATTTTATTCAAATTTATATATACGCATTAAATAAAGAATATAAAATGTTAAAATCAGCTGTCGCGTCAAGATACAAAAACATTGATTCTACTTTTTTGACAGATGCATAGAATGCGTGAAAGTGCAGAACGCATGGTGTGGATCTCCAGCTTTAAAGTAGATCTACATTCTACTTTTATAAGTGTGGACCTCTGGCTTAACTTTCAGCATACAAATATATTGTTTCTACTTTTTTGACAGAGACATAGAATGCGTAAAAGCGTAAAATACATGGTACAAATATATGTAAAACAAGTAAGAGTTCTATATTCGGCTGTGCCGAATCTTATATACCCTTCACCATGATGTGTTTAAAGCCTTTTGTACCTTTTGAAGAACGAAAAAGTACCAAAAAGTCCCCATCTATGGGTCCTCAGTTAATCCGGGCCATACAAACTTAATTACATGTTCCTAGGTTCAATATTGTAGAAATTGTAAAAAGTACCTTTTGAAGAACGAAAAAGTACCAAGAAGTCCCCTTTTACTGGTTCTCACTTAATCCGGGATATACGAACTTAATAACATGTTTCTAGGTTCAATATTATAGAAATTTCAAAAAGTACCTTTTGAAGAATGAAAAAGTACCAAAAAGTACCCTTTCATGGGTCCTCACTTAATCCTGGCCATACATACTCAATTACATGTTTCTAGGTTTAATATCGTAGAAATTGCAAAAAGTACCTTTTGAAAAACGAAAAAGTACCAATAAGTCCCCTTTTATGGGTCCTTACTTAATCCGGGCCATACATACATAATTACATGTTTCTAGGTTTAATATTGTAGAAATTGCAAAAAGTACCTTTTGAAAAACGAAAAAGTACCAAAAAGTCCCCTTGTATGGGTCCTCACTTAATCCGGGCCATACATACTTAATTACATGTTTCTAGGTTCAATATTGTAGAAATTGCAAAAAGTACCTTTTGAAGAACGAAAAAGTACCAAAAAGTCCCCTTTTATGGGTCCTCAGTTAATCCGGGCCATACATACTTAATTACATGTTTCTAGGTTCAATATTGTAGAAATTGCAAAAAGTACCTTTTGAACATCGAAAAAGTCCCCTTTTATGGGTCCTCACTTAATCCGGGCCATACATACTTAATTACATGTTTCTAGGTTCAATATTGTAGAAATTGCAAAAAGTACCTTTTGAAAAACGAAAAAGTACCAAAAACTCCCCTTGTTTGGGTCCTCACTTAATCCGGGCCATGCATACTTAATTTCATGTTTCTAGGTCCAATATTATAGAAATTTCAAAAAATACCTTTTGAAGAACGAAAAAGTACCAGAAAGTCCCCTTTTATAGGTTCTCACTTAATCCAGGCTCTACATACTTAATTTCATATTTCTAGCCAATAACAAAACATTAGTGCTGCTCTCGCTCTGCTACTCTTGCTCTGCTGCTCTTGCTCTGCTTTGCTTTTATAAACAAATTACAATAACAATATTTACCGTATTGTTATGTATTTTGTTTTTGTTTTTTGCAGTTTCTGTCTGAGCATGAATAAAAAACTGATTTCAACAAACATACAGACAGACAGACAGACAGACAGACAGACAGACAGACAGACAGACAGACGGACAGACAGACAGACGGACATGGCTTAATCATCTCCGCTACCTATAAGGATCCAGAATATATATACTTTATAGGGTCGGAAAATTATATTATAGAAATTACAAACGGAATGACAAACTTATATATACCCTTCTCACGAAGGTGAAGGGTATAAATATGTACAAAACTACCACTTCGATCCAAGCCGATGCAGAATGATCGGCGGCGGCGGCGCAACCATTTTCGGTCGGCGGTAGTAACTTATTATACAAAATATCGATTTAATTTAACTTTTTCTTCAGAAATTAACCTTACAAGCGTTTATTTTATATATTGAAAAATCTCTGTATAACAGTCAGTTAAATAAAAAACAATAGTCATTTCTACAGAAAATGGACATTACTATAGTAGTTTTCGTTTTCGTAGTACGATCACAAGTCTTTCTAAACATTCTGAAAGCATAATTTCAGTGATTACTTGCCACTTATTGACTAAACCAATTACAGAGACCGACATAATTTGAAAAAAATCGAAAAGCCAAATTAAACTTTTGTAATAGATTGAGCCGCTGAATCCGAATGTAACCTCAGGTTTTTTAATAAATCGTTGTATGCCAAAAACAATTGAATTAAAGTTTAATACATTCTAAGATATCGTTTTTTGTCCTGGTGTCAGTATTTGATGAGCTACTTTTTCACACAAACAAACACCATACCCATATATATGGTCTACCCTAATGAACACACACATGTGAAATTAAATTCCATTTTAGTATTTTTATATGGTCACGTAACGTATACGCAATATTTAATTTGTTTTTAAAAAATTATTGCTCATACGCCTAAGTAGAACATTAAGATTATTAATGTGAATTTTTTCGTTTCAAAAACATTTTAAAATTTAAATTAAATTAAACCAAATTAAATAAATTAACAAAAGATATTAAATTCTTATTATAAAAAATTACATTTTGATACATAGGTAAAAAACATGCATTAATACATACAGACACAAGTACTTAAGTCAAAGGAAATATGTATGTATATACCTCTTTAATTATATTCTTAAAACATGTTTATATCCAAAATAAACTCCTTTTGATTTACTCAATTACAACTTCTTAAAGCCACTGATACACATATGGAATTAAATACTTTATTTATTTAATTAAGTGGGTTTGTTCTCCTTTAATGGTACACAACGCACATTAAATGGAAGCTTATATAACAGCATCAGCAGTTGTTACTGCAAAAAAAAAAACGCAAACAATAAATGGAAGCAGTTGATGGAGCACATAAGTAGTTTTGTGTGTGTTGTTTCAAATATTAATACGTGTGAGTTGTTTATATAATATACATTCTATTAAATTTGTATTAAATTTATATTTCAAAATTGTTGTTTCTTTTTAAACAAGGACTTTTTCTTTATAGTTTTTTTTTTTGATGTTTGTTTATTTATTTTGTTGACACTGTGAACACTTTCACTTTTTTTAGAACATATCGCATTGTATAAAAGTTAAAATTGGAAAAACAACAAAAAACCTGTTAAACGATTTTTGCGAGGACAAAAAAAATACTCTCACTGTTTTACGTGCATATTAAAAGAGAGCAAAAGAAAATTGGTACTAAAATTAATGAAAACACGAAAACAACGAACTCACGAACAACTCAGACGACAGTTACTTAGTATGTAGGCCGTAGTAAAGAGACAGGATGAATATGTTGTTGTTCTTTTTTATGAATGTAGTTTTCGGGGGCGTTGAAATTGGTACAACAACAGAATTGTTTGCTGGTGGGGTAGACGACTATTTATTAACAATTGGGTAGTCTATTTGTAATTATTGTTGTTATTTTCGTAGGGGAGTCTTTTGACAGTATAGTGAGAGTTAGTTGCTGGTGGTTTCAAGCGAACTTAATATATGAAAAATATTTTTGCATAACACTTTTCAAAACAATTTTCTTGTTTAATTTTGTATATTTTTCATAACACTTTTTGAATTATTGGTAACAGTAAAGATAAATAATGAATTTTTTTATAAATCCACATATAAAAATGTATGCAATTTTAACTATTTAACACTTTCACTATTATACAGAATTTTAATTATTAATTTTTTTTTAAATAATTATTATTCTATAATTTTTCTTTTCCTCTAAATCATTATACAAGCGTATACCACGACGTCTGTTACAAAACTGTTGAAGAAACTGTTAGACTAAAATGTATTTTCTCATCGCCGAAATATGTACTAAAATGTTAGAAAAGGACGATGAGCGTATAAATACAAAAGGAGAGAAATATAAAAACAATAAATTTGACAGATGTCTCAACATTATTTAGTCAGTTTTTTGTTTACTTAAAAAAGTATCTTGCAGCTGAAAATCACATTTTATTTATTAGGTTGAGATTATTTATAAAAAAATTAACTATTTGACATTTAGCAGTAATACGTATCAGACCATATTTATTGTTTCTTTTAGATAGAAAGCTGCAAACGCAATATACAGAGACAAACACTTAAACTGAATTGAAAAAACTGAAGCTCAATAATACACAAACAAACAAAAACTGTTAAATAATATCTATCTATCTATCTATCTATCTATCTATCTATCTATCTATCTATCTATCTATCTATCTATCTATCTATCTATCTATCTATCTATCTATCTATCTATCTAT
>NC_060951.1:24908865-24920782 GCF_022045245.1 Lucilia cuprina
AGAAGTACAAGATACCCACCTTCACTCTCCCACGACTGAATGGGATAGAATTCTATCTATCTCTCTATCTATCTATCTATCTATCTATCTATCTATCTATCTATCTATAGATTATGCAGTCTATCAACACTATAACAGAGTTTTAACCATTTGCCAGCATTACAAGTTCATGTCTTTTCTAAATTTCGAGAAATCTTAGGTTAGGTTAACTCTAGAAGTAGATAAAAATACAATTCAATATTTAACAAATGTAAATTTAATTATTAATTTGTAATAGTTATTAAATGCAAATAATTTAAATCAAAAACATTTTATACATAAATCTAAATACGTGTGTCGTATCAGTCTTAGAAACCTTTAACGTATTTCTTATTTTTCTTTTTGCTTTTAAGCTTTTCGACCACAGTCGTTGTTGTTTCATTATTTATGCGTATCTCAAGACTAGATCTATCAAACGTTTTCGTTAGATTAATATCACTGGTATCCATGATTTGAGTCGATTGTATAACATTTTCAAAGTCGATGGTATTGTCCTGAGTTTGTGTAATATTGAACATACCATCATCAATATTTTCAGTATATCTTGAAAAATCTTGTGTTTGGGGTATTGCTATCATTGGAGGAGGATTTGGATTAATATTTGTTTTAAGCCAATTTTCAACTTTAACAGCGGGATCGGGTTTGATATTGCGCAAATTGCCTAAACGTATGTGTTTTTCTTCTTCCATATCAATATCCCAAATGGATAAAAGATCTTTAACTAAAGCATCTTTGTAGGAGTGTAAAGTGGATAACGATTTTTGCCATCGACCCAAATGCAAACGTTTAGAACGAGGCTGTGCTGGAGGATTTGTTTGGTTGTTAGTTCTTGCGGGTGCATCGGCCGTATATTCATTTTCCATAGCATCTATATCGAATTTCTTAACAGAAGACAATGTTTGACAAAGTAATATTTTGCGTAAACCTAGAATGTGTTAAAATGTTAATGTGTCTTCAAAGTTTTATAAAATGTAATCACTTACCTTTCATTTCTTTTATTTCGGTATAGTTTAGAGGCAGTTTAGTTTGAGCAAATATTTGCTTTTCAAATTTATCCATGATTTCATCACTCTGTCTATTACAACGTTCCTCAGTATCCATGTTCTCACGTTTACATAAAGTATGTGCAAATATGTCTCCATTCGAATTGGATGTCAACAGCAAACCAATACCTGTTTCTGTGTTGTTTAAAGATTTGCGAATAAATTTCAATCCTGTGGTACAGCATTTAAGTCGTGCTTCCAAATTAGCCTCGGGTCTTAAACATTTACCCGATATTCTAGCATGCTCATATGATTCAAGAAGTGTAGGTGGTTGATACGGTAGACAAGATGAACTATAGATGTGTTTGGGTGCAGGCACCGATATTTCCAAATTAATTTCTTCTTCATTACGTTCTCTGGATAGTTGGCAGATGTGTAAATCTCCCGCAATAGGTGAAGATAAAGCTATATATTCATTTTGACGTATACGGAGTGTATCCATCATTAGCGGGGCATAACGTAACTGATGAGACCAACGACATATTGAACCATAAGTTTCACTAAATGAAAATTTCTTTAGATGTCTAATATCCATACATTGTAGCTTATGATTCGTGGCAACATAGAATAAATTATTAAAATCACTTGGCAGAAGAGCAGAAATATGATCACACATAAAACTGTCGGTAGCTGCAGTAACGTCACTTAACCATTGGTCTGGAGAGGTGCGTATGTCGATCATAAAAAATTGTTTTTGATTGGCATACATAAATGTATTTTCTCGCCAGGGTTTAATGGTGTTCCAAGAAATATCTGTAGATTTCGGTGCAATTTCATATAGTTTTACTAAAGCCGGCGCAGTGGTATTTAAATCATACAAACGTACATGCTGTTTCATGGTTGTTATAACAAATTTATTAATATTATGCTGTGATTGTGCAAAACTAATAAATGGCGTTGTCTTCGTACGAAATTGTGTAACCGTTTTAATTTGTCTATTATCGTTAAGATAATTGAATGTTATTAGATTTCGTTGACGTGCTATATAACAATTTGACCGACTAGAGTCGTGTGATGTTAGAAGTGGCTGAACTTCAAATATTTCACAATTTTCATTTAATTTCTGAGAGGCAATGTTTTTCAGGGAATAGGTATCATTATTTTCTTGTACATCAGGAAATTCACTGACCACTAGAAAGATATTAAAAAACAAATTATTTTTCAATTTGGTCTTCTATTAGATTTTCTATTTTAAATGTAATGAGAAAATTTTTAATTTACACAAAATCCGAACTGAAATTTACCTTTATTCGAATTAAGTAAATTTAAATTTATATTTCTATTTATTCTTCAAAATATTAATTTTGTTACTATTTATCTTCTAATTTTCGTTAATTTATGAAAAAAAAACTTACTCATTTTCCGCAACTGTTCCCCTCCAGCATGTACAACATGTTCCTTATTTGCTAAATGGTTCAAATTGCCACCCGTATAATAGTAATCATAACTGCTTTGGAAATATTGATCCGGGTTTAAATAAAAACGCTCAGCGATGTCAAATAACGTGGAATGATAAAAACCATATTTGCTACTACTCCTTATAGCTTTATTACCTTTAAATAAAAAGATAAATAAATATACTTAAATAAAATCTCCTAATTAAACATGTACTTACTCTTCAATGCTGTCTTATATCTAGTACGGCTGTGTCTCATACGTATATTATAGAATTCAAAATTCATGGGTCTCCTATAGCAAAGATCATTTTTTTCACACATCTTATCGGCCACAAATATGGGTCGTGGTGGATTAAAGGCACATTGTGGATAGTTCGTTAACATATCAATATTTTCTTGTGGCCACATGCCCACATTAAAGGCGGGGAAATCACAATGGTCGACGTGAAAAAGTAAACCTTTGGCATTATGCAGTAGTAAACGTTCAACTTCATTATTTTGGTTGGTTCTTAAATACTGCATGTGTTTTATGGGTTTCTTGTCTGGATCATTTGGTTTGTCCTCATCTTCGTTCTCTATATTGCCAGAAATCCGTGAGGTATCTTCTACATACACACTTTTCCTCCGACATTTTGCAGCTTTTTCTAAATGATGTTTAAGTACTCGTTTTGGCATTTTTCTGTCAGAAAAAATATAAAAATGCTTTTTTATTTTATTAAATTAAAAAACAATTCAAAAGTGTTGCTTCCAGAGCCCTGCACCGACAAATATTAACGGCGGCGGCGACTGGCACTAAATATGTCGGCGGCGGCTTAAAATCGTTCAGTTTTTAAATTTTCAATAATATTAACCCCTTCCGTGGATTTGTCGAATATACTCGGCATTACAATAGACTCTGTTTTTAAGCATTTTTTGGGTATAATATTTAATTTTAGTTTTAATTTTTTACTTTTAACTTAAAATGAAGACTTTATTATATTCATAATTGAGATTTTGAAAGATCTTCCGTATTTTAAAAGCATTTAAAAATCAGATTTTAAGAAATTATCACTTATGACTACTTTTTAAAAAGTGCTTTTTAACAACGTTAACAGCTTCATTTAATGGCCAAAATATTGTATTTTAGGAGATCGGACTATGCAGATTTAAATTGTATTGTTTTGAAAGAAGTTTAAGAAGACATTTTACAAAAAAAAATCATAAAAATATGAATTTTTAATTTAACTTTGACCTTTTATAACTCAAATTCAAAAAATATTATTTTTCCCGGATTCAGCATACTCAAATTATCTTAAAGATAAGTTTTCAAGTTTTTTTCTAGACAAATTATTTTTGACGCTGAAAGGGTTAAACAAAAACGGAATCCGAGAGATCAGAAAGTGGGATTTTGGAAGCAAATATATTGTTTATAATAACAAAACAAAGCAAGCAATTTTGCTTTAAAAAAATGATCAATAACGTAAAAACAAAACAAATTAAATTGTTTATTTACTAGCTATACCCAGTGTGCTGTGCTGCCCTAAAAGCAATATAAATAAGAAACTTAACGATTTTGATCATTCTAACTACAATGGTTTTCCAGATATACAATTTCATGTTTTGATTTCAACATCATAGAAAACTCAAAAAGTACCAGTTGGAGAATGAAAAAGTACTTAAAAATATCACTTGGTAACGGTGTTTCGAAAAACAACACATTAGCATCCCTACAAGAAATGTATGACCGAAACTAACACGTACAAAATGATTTTACTAACACACTTGCAACATTTTTCTTTAAAAATTGCTAAAAAAAAGAGTTAACGGATAATTCCATCAATAATGATGTTCAAATGACCGGTAAAATGACTGTTGATATACACAATGTGTAATAAAGGGTTTCATTTACATATGAAAGAGTGTAACAACTGCATTTGACAGTTACTGTGTTTTCCGTCTTATAAATTAATTATTTCGGTGAAAGCCAAAGATCAAGAAGCGAAAAATTAAAAAATTTGAGACTAAAATTATTAAAAGTAAATAGATTTATTATAAACTGAATTTAAAAACGGTGCAGGAAGTGGAGCTGAGAATATACTCTTCGAAGATTTTTCTATCTTTGGTAATATGAATACATATTTACTTTTAATTTTTATATTTCAATATTTATATATATTTCTTTACAGACAATTTATTTCCACAAATTAAAAGGAGTATAAGAGGATTTTACATTTTGCGAGGTATGTAAAATGGTAAAATGATAGTTAATTTATGTATATGCTTACTATGTATATTAATAAAATTAAAAAATATATATCTCAAAATGTTAATAAATTGTGTTTTATTATAAATTGGTATAGCCGTCAGATTTGACGGATAAATTCATCAAGTGTGATTGGTCAACTGTGATGGATATATCCATAAAGAATGATTAGTCAATCGTGACTAACATTTCCATCATCCTTGATTGGTAAAAAGCAAAAGAGTGAGTAGCTCAAATATATGTTTTAAAGTCGATAGAATTCATAAGTGCAAGGGAGAAGAAAAATCACATGTACACAAATGTTTCCATCACTTTTGTCCATTTGCCTTAAGAAACTGATAGAAACTTTGCTTTACTCTGTGATAGAAATAATACATCAGTAGTGCCAGTCAAATGACCGATCAAATGACTGTCACTGTTCTTGTTGGGATATTTAGTGTTTCTTAAATAAAATCAAATTTCCCGTTTTTACCCCTTTTGGTACTTTTTCCTCCCCATTAACGAAATAAAAATTCTGTTCCAAAAAGTTGCAACATCGTATTGGGAGCCCGTTATTATGTATTCATATATATAAGTTAATAAACCAAAAACAATGTTTCATAAAAAATACCAAAAATAAACGTTCGTCGTGTTATGAAGGATTCAAAAACAGAGAAGATCGTGTGCAAAAAATTGCGACCTGTAGTTTGATTACAAGGTTTACAAGCTCTATTCAGGGGTTCAGTTGTATGGGTGCTAAGTGAAATGGACCGATCGCAACCATTTTCAATAGTCTTCGTCCCTGGGACAATAGAAGATCATGTACCAAATTCCATTGAATTATCTTCAAAATTGCGACCTGTAGTTTGATTACAAGGTTTACATGGACGGAAGGACGGACAGACGGATTGGTATACTTTAAGGTGGGTATAAAAAATATACTTTTACATAAAGCGTATATGTTTTCTAAAGCTGCCCTTGAAAAAATTCCGAGATTGACAAATTTGAATAAAAATTTTTAATTTAAATTCAAAGAAAAGCGTCGCTTCTAAAGGTATTCTCAGACTATAATTCTGAATATTAATACTTGTCAAAAAGCAATCTAAAGTCCGACCACCCTATTATTTTAAATGCTGCCAAGTTCTTAAAAAAATTGTCAGCTGTTTATTAGTGTGTTTTCGTTTTAGAGACAGTAACATCGAGAAATGTTGAATAATTTCCGAAATTATTGAAAAATATAAATTAAAATAAATTTTGTATAACCCGAAACATACCAAAATGCGCCTAATACCTTTCGGTTCGCGTATAGCTAGCATAGGCTCGAAAGTTAATAACACATTCACCCTGCCGGAACGTTTTAAAGGTACGGTTGTTGAAAAATGGGCCAACTACTGGAAAGGTCTTCTCACCGACTATAAAGATGTAGCCGTGGGTTTGGTCAAAGAATCTAAGGAAAAACCGCGTAAAGCACTGTTCTATGCCATCAGCGGCTATGGTCTATATCAATGTGCCCAACGCAATCCGGACGAAGAAGATTTCCACAAACAATTTCGTTCAGCGAGTAACAATTTAATATTGGTACACCCTTCGCTACAGAATCCTAAGTCAGCATCTTATATTAGACGTTTACAGAGCGATCTAAATCAAAATCGTTTAAGATTTTTATCTCTGGGAATATGCACAATTTTGTGGGAAGATTTGTACGATAAAGATGATTGCACCTATCCAGCACAATGTGAATATACACAAGTAAGCTTCTGGAATTTCCATGAACATATAGTGGATGTGGGATTTTGGAATCAGTTCTGGCGTTTAAGATATGAATTGTATAATTTTGATGTTAATTATTTGTGATAAGTTTATGTGGTAGGAACCAAAAACAATTTTAAACTTCAGAAAACCACAATGAGTAGAATTTTAATAAGTTTGTTAAAAAAAATAAAATTTTAAAGCTCAAATCATGATCTTTAGTTTGTGTTTCAATGCAGACAGAATAAATCTATTTAACTTTCTATCAAATTATCTACCTATCTGAATTGTTTTTTTTAATTGTATCTTCATTAAAACAACTTTGCTATAAAATAGGATAGAAGAATAAAATATTAAAAAATAAAAAAATTGTCATTAAAATGCAAATCATTTAATATTATCAAACAAATAATTATCAAAATTTAAAAATATAAGCAACGAATTTTTGTACCAGCAATAATCTTATTAAAAGTGTCGTCGAAGAAGTACTTTTAGTTCTTTTTTACATTCGTAATATCAGTTTCTCAATCCGATTTTTGATTACTCTATATTTAATTATTTAACGACTTTCATAATAAGACGGAATATAAAATTATTAAACAGAACTTTTTAATTCAATTTGCTGCCTTTTTTGTTGTGAATAAATTCACCCTTGAACTTCTCATGCAACGCTTCCTTATCCACTATTTTTGGCTTATGGGCTTTAAAATATTCCTCTAGCAAAGCTTCACATTCGGGTATTTTATCAATATCGCATATTTTACCCTGAAAACTTCCCTCCTTTCCATTACCCTTACCATCTAAGATTGTAATAAACTTGGGTCCAAATTGTTGTACCAACTCCGCATCACCACGTAATACCATATGACCCTTGCCAGGTTGATTACCAGGTTGCTCTGGTTCGGAAACAGTAATGAAATATAAAGATACTTCAACTGGAGCATGTCTTAAGAAAGTATTAATAAAGTCTGGCTCTACACCATCTCTGCGATGTAAACTATAGTATTTTGGTAAAGGTCTAGGCATATTTTCTAATTTTTCGGCTTCAGCAGTAGCAAAATCTTTTAAAAGCTTTTGAAAAGATTTCTTTACCGCTTTTACATTATTTTGTATTTTTTGTATTAGCTCTAAATGTTGTTGAGGGCCACCTCTAAAAGTAAAGGAAATAAATAGAAAAAAAAACATTTACTATTGGTATTAAAAGTGATATCAAATTAATTTTACTTACTTTAAAATTAAATTAAGTTGTTGTTCTCTTTGGAAGGATTCCCCTAAACGTTTCAGGACACGTTGTCCCACCACAAAGTGGACAATGACACTGCTCTTACTTTTCTCAGCGTATAAAAGTTTAATGCCTTGCAACTGAAACAAGTTGCTGACATGTGTTCCACAACACATATTGTGACGTTGGCCTTCTATGCATATTACACGAACAGGACCCTGCCAATCTTTGGGTAAACCTCGTGGAGCTCTAACACCGTCCATCTTTTATTAAAATATTAGAGAGTTAAATATTGTTTTAATATCATATAGGTTTATGTATTTCAAAATTCGAGAAAATATAAGCAGTAATTAAAAAACATAATTTTGAATACTAACCTCTAATAACGTTTCCGGATCCAAAACGACAACATTGACCTCTTTTCCCTCTCTAATTATATTATTAGCTTTTTCCTCAATTAAATCCAAAGATTCGCGGCTAATTAGATGTTTAGTATTAAGTTCGATATACGATGTTTCAGTTCCCAACCACCAGGAGGTTGTGTCATAATTAAATTCCTTCTCAAATAATTCAGTAATCAAGTGTTGGCCCGAATGTTGTTGCATGTGATCAAGTCTGCGATCCCAATCAATACATTGTTTGACAATAGTACCAGCTTCAAACCCGCTCTCGGATTCTATAAAATGGACAGCATCATTGCCCTTGCGTATAACACTACGTACAGGCAGATCATTGATGGTGCCGAAATCACATGGTTGACCACCACCTTCAGGAAATAGTATTGTATCTTCACAGATAACATTGTAACCCTGTAGTTCTTTTGTTTCGCTGGAGCCAGGCGGGCACCATTTCAATAAGCCAAATTCACATGAAACAACTTTGGTGGTAAACTGTAATTATAAATGGTGATGATAAATTTTACGTATTTCATTATTAATTCCATTTAATTTAATTACTTCTTTTAAAAAGCTATCTTCTTGACATTTAAAAACCATTTTGTATATCTTTAATAAATTAATTGTATGGTTAATTATGTAAAATGCAAAAAGTTGGCAAATTTACAAAATTTTGTTGTAACAAAATGCACAAACTCTACTCTCCTTCGGGATTGTAAACAAATTACAGCTGATCGATAGCCGGTTAAAATAAAATTTGGTAGCACTTTAAGTAAATGTCTAATCAATTCATAGTAAGTGACTGTTATATATTTTAATCAGAGAAAATTTTTGAATTACAAAATTTTGTATATAAATATTGTTAAAATGGAATGTGTATTCTGCTGGCATTATAATTCCGCATATCCCCAACAAGATGTTGTATTAAAGAACTCTAAATATTGTAAATTATATCTTCAGAAAGAAAATAAGTCTAAGAAACCTATAGAAAATTCTGAAAATTGCAAAACTTTATATACCAAGTGCGATTATTATTTGGAACGATGGGTACATGATAATATTATTAAATTAGAAAAACTGTTTAAAGATCACGAA
Source organism: Lucilia cuprina (assembly GCF_022045245.1). NCBI lineage: Eukaryota > Metazoa > Arthropoda > Insecta > Diptera > Calliphoridae > Lucilia > Lucilia cuprina. The sequence goes on from NC_060951.1 coordinate 24,918,027, forward strand.
AAATTAGTAAAGCAGGAAATAGAACTACAGCAACGAGTTATAAATGATATGTGGACCCAATCTCAAAGATATTTAATTTTAAAAAGGTGAATGAACTATGATTTTTTCTATTAAAAGGTAATCTTAAGAATTAAAACTCACAAGTTAGAAACAATTTTATAAATTTTTAAAGCGGCGTTTGTGTTAAACCCTATCCAGAAATTGTATCTCTTCCTACCGAAGAGCGAGTCTTATGCAGTTTTCATAAGAATTTAAGAAAAATAAATGAATCAAAGTAAGTAAATTTGAATATTCTACAGATGTGATATAATGAACCTAATAATAATTTTAGTTCTCATATGGCTCTATCTTTTGAAGCTATTAGATCTTCTCAAGCTGAGTTAAATTATCGCTGTGAACAACTTAATGTAACAACTAAAAGTCCTTTTATAAAGGGTTCATATACATTAAAATCTTTAACATATATTCGGAATATTTTAAATGATTTGTTTCAATATTTTTATACAAATTTATGTAAACAGAAAAGTTGGGCTTTACTTTTAGATCCAGCAGATTCTGTGTCCATAGAAGATTATATTACTTTATTGAAATTAAGCAAGCAATGTGATTTAATGGAAAACTTGAAGAATTGCTCATGTCTGCGACCAAAGCGCCGAGAATGTATTAAATGTCATAAGAATTGCTAGATGGAAGTAAAAACGAAATATATATTTGGTTATGTTGTTATGTTCTTTACAAGTTTTTAGTGAAAATGGGAAAAACAAAAATTAATATTGGAAAATAAATAAAAAAATTTAATTATTTTCTATTTTATTTAAAATGTATGAAAATTTGTAAAATTATGTTAATAAATTATAAAATTATTCCTAGTTTGTAAGTTTTGATAATCGTTTCCCCTAAAAAAGAAAATGTTTAGCTAAAACTTGGCAGTACTACAATCTTGACAGCACTATAAAAATTATAACCTCAAAAATGCAATAAAAATAAACATAAACAATCCATGAATTTTATTTTATATTTGATAAATTAAGATTTTTATAGAAATTGATAAAAAAACGACTTTGTAATGGCTACAGATATACAATGCACTGAAGAGAAAAATCAACAGCAAATTGAAGAAGAAACCTTGAGGCAATTATTGATATTAGAAAGAGTATTTCGAGAGCACAATGCTTTAACCAAAAAAGAACTGCAATTACAAAAGGAACTGGTAAGCAGAATATGGATCTTGGCTCAAAGATATATACTGTTAGAAAGGTAAATAGTATATTATATAAGAAATGTAAAAGAGAGTTTTGTACGATTATACTTTCAGCACTGGTACTTGCTGCCGCTACCCGGAAATTTATAGCGGCCCTGCAGAAGACACCCTATTGCAGGAATTTACCGAAAAATTGAAACAAATAAGAAGTTCAAAGTATGTTCTTATTTTGTAATCCTTAAATTTTAATAACATTCCTGGTATTTCCCGCAGTTGTCTTATGAGCAATTCTTTAGATGAGCTGCGAAAATCCTGTCTGGTCTTTAACAACCTATGCTCCCAACTCAATATGGAAATTGAGAGTTCTCTAATAACTGGTGATGCTTTCCATAAACCTATAGCATATTTTATTGAATTAATTAGCGATCTATTTAAATATTTCCATGCATGGTTGCTGAAACTAAAATACTCATCGCAACAGTTTGATCCGGTAAAAATAGAAAGCATAGAAAACTATAAAAAACAAATTGAAATATCTGAAGATTTTGAGGAATATTTAAATGTTGGTTTGGCATATTGCAAGTGTCTACGGCCAAAAACATCTTGCTAAGGGAAACACTTGGTCAGAGTCCATAAATGGCAAATCACAATCATATCTGTTTTACAAATGTAATATCTTGTAGTTTTTAATAAAAAATCGTCACATTCAACACAAACACACATTTTTTTTAATTTAACAAGCCTTCATAAAGCCTTAAATTTATTTTATCCGATATTCACAGCAATTTTTTTGTAATTTAATTTTTACAAATTTAATCCACTAAATCAAAGCACACAATTTCCATAAACGTCATTTGGGTGGCATGCGAATATCTAAAAAAAACAAAAACAAACTAGTCATACAAAACATACAAAAAAAATTGCAAATTTGCACAATACCTTGTTTAAAATAAATTTATAGTCTTAATTCAACTTGTGCAACTCCCCTAAAACATCAATAGTTTTAACGAAGTCTTCTGGCTTCACGTTCAGATTCCAACAATGTCAAAATATCACCTTCACGGACGGGACCCTTAACGTTGCGGATGATTTGACGGTTTTGTTCTCCGAGGAATTCAACCTTAACTTGTGTACATTGACCTTGGGAGCCAGTACGGCCCAAAACTTTGATGACACGTGCCCAAACAACTGGTTTATCCATATTTATTTAATAAAATTTGTGATTTTCTTAAAAAAAATTCACGTGCGACACACACTCAAAGTGACAGCCGGAAACAGAAAGAACGTATTTTCGTTCATTTTTGGCAAATTTGTTGTTTGTTTCGATAAGTTGTTCGTTTAGTTTTGTTTATATGATTGTCACCATGCAGGGTTGTATTTACAGGTTAATTCAACAGGGCATCGACAACAGGGTGTTTAAAGCTGAATAAAAAAAGAAAAAAAATTACCATAGGGTAATACAACTCTATACAAATAATTTTTCTGCAAAGATTTTCACAATGATTATGATATATTTTGAAAAATCTTTATTTTTATTTTGGAATAATTGAAGAAT
>NC_060951.1:24920882-24923967 GCF_022045245.1 Lucilia cuprina
TAAAAGGGAAATTTTTGATATTGCAGATATATATACATTTACAATAATGATATTTATTTTATTCCATTACGATGAGGGTAGCGAAGCACACTGGGTATAGCTAGTTATAATATAAATATAAGAGAAAAGACCTCTTACCTTTTACATCCACTTAAGTCAATCTACAGCTTTCTAATTACTTTTTATTATTTATTTTTAAATCCACATCAAACACATGCCACATGCGTTCAAATTCTTGGGAATATTTGCTAATATATTCCAAATTGCTGGTTATTAAAATATTTTCCCAATTGCCGCCAAAACCCTAGATAATAAATTCCAAAAAATAAGTTTCTTACTAATCATATTACATATAAAACAATAAAAATACCTGCATGGTCCAATTAAGAGAGCCAGTCAATAGAATACTACTGTCTAGAATGCAAAATTTGTGATGCATAAACATGGTGTTGGGGTTACAGCGTATGGGAACACCTAAAAAAAAGAAAATCATGGAATAAATAAAAAAAATAACTATTAAATAGTTTAATATTTTCTAGAGCACAAAGAGAAATATATTCTAAAGATTATTGTTAAACTTTAAAACAATCTGGCAACATTAGAGTTGGAACAGTTTTTTGAAATTATAAGTTATATGAGTGATCGATCCTCTTTTCTTTTTTGGAAGCATAACCAAATTTCGTTACACCAAACTCTAATATTAAGAAACATCACATTGAATTGACTTTTTGGCTTATATTCATTGCAAAGCTTTCATATAGAAATTCTTAGAATATTCACTTTAAAATTTATTTATAACTACGAATAAAAAGAGTTTGTTGTGAATTTGATCTGCTATTTTAAATTGTTGTTCAGGTAGATCAGCAGTGTGTTACCAATCAGCGAGGCAACTAATCAATTTGATTTTTTTTATTATTATTATGGGCTTACGTTTTGCATCAGCATCTTAATTTGAGTGATAATGTTAAATGCGTTATTTGCATGGACTGGTTGCATATTGGTGGTATGCGGAATGTGCAATGCATCATTTACATCTTGAGGCCTATGAGGGTATTATGCGTTTGTGGTGAAACACCCAAAAATATTGGTTTTACACCCATCTTAAAGTATACCAGTCGGCTCATAATCACTTTATGAGTCGATTAAGCTATGTCCGTCTGTTTGTCTGTGTATCTTTGTAAACCTTGTGCGCACGATAAAGGATACACACACAAATTTGATTAAAATTTGGCACATACTCTTCTTTTAGTCCAATGACAAACGATATTAAAAATGGTTGAAATCGGTCCATTATTTTGGCTAGCCTTCATAAAACCGTACCCCTCGATAAGGGCATTTAAGCTCATAATTACATTAAATGTTCTCTTATGTCAACAAAAATCGGCAAAATTTAGTTTAATGGGGAATGGTCAAATAATGAACCGATTTTAACCATATTCGTCCCTGAGCCAAAAGAAACATTTTTGTTAAATTTCATAAAATTTTCTTGAAAATTGCGACGTGTAATTTGTGCGTTACAAACATCAGCACAAACCCATCCTTACTAAAGTGGTGTAAATTATGAAAAAAAATCTTGATAAATAAGGAATTCCGTGTTACTAAAATACTGAACATAACTTATTGGACTTGAACTAAACCAAAAAGGAGTGAAAGCAGACATTGCATACAGAAAGATAAAAATCAGAAAGTTTTATACTTTCTGATTTTTATCCTTTATAAAGTGCAGCAAAATGTTGAGGGTATGAACTTTTTTTTGTTTTACTATCCTCAAAGGATTCACTCAAACATTTCATTCAGCAATAAAATTTTTTAAAGGAAAACTATGGTGATTTCAATTTTAAAATGTGTATTTTTTAAAGTAAAATTTGAGTTAAAAATTTTCTGGAAAAACAGCGATTCTTGAAGTCACCAAAAAATGTTTCTCGGGTGAAGTTCCATCTGGCGATGGACGACAATGTCGGCTGTGTCGTATGTATGTATTTAATTATGTAATTATGTATAATTTTATTATTAGGATAAAAATAATGATATTTTAATTGAAACAATGCACATTGGGGCAGTTATATGGGAAACGTTGGCGATAATTCAATATTTAAAAATGAGATTTTTGAAGAAAAATATATATTGCTGGAAAGCTATGTCAGCTTTCCCTTCATGCACCTATGTCACGTTTTTAAAGAGGCTAGGGTCCAATGAGGTCCTATAAATTTTAAGTTCATGAGGGTCAACAAGGCTAAAATGGAACTTGGTTTTGCAACTTTTTGTCGAGATGCGAGTATATTAAACATATTTATGAACTTAAAGCCCCATTCGGCGGGTTCAGTTGTATGGGGAGTAAGTGAAATAATGAAGATGTTAACCATTTTCAATAGGCTTCGTCTGCTGCCATCATAGAAGATCATATACTAAATTTCATTGAATTATCTTTAAAATTGCGACCTGTAAAGACGGACATAGCTAATGTTTATAATGAAAAAAGGCGCTAACTTCTTATAAAAAGTATAAATTTTTGTCAAATTACGGTAAAATAATTTGTTGCCAATACATGTGTAAAATTTTATAAACATTTATGTAAAAACGGGATCAAAATTGTAATTATGAAAAAAAAAACATAAATTATAATTTTAAAATTAAAAAATGTAAAAACCAAATATAGTGAAAAATATTCCAGAATTCTCCTACAATCCATTAAAGAAATTATTCATCAATATTAACATATTAACATATTCATTATCAAAATGTTGCCACAAATTGCCTATCCAAAGTAAAATTTTATTTATATTTATTTTTAAATCCTATATCACGGTATAACAAGAATTTATAAAATTCATTAAAAATACATTTTGTATCTTTTTGAATCCAGAGTTGCCATAGTAGATTTTTAAGTTTTTTTTTAACGGATTTTAAATTGAGATCATAATAAAAACAAAAATTATTTAATTAAATTGAGCTAAATTAGTTTCACAAATACATAATAAATTCTTCAATTATTCCAAAATAAAAATAAAGATTTTTCAAAATATATCATAATCATTGTGAAAATCTTTGCAGAAAAATTATTTGTATAGAGTTGTATTACCCTATG
>NC_060951.1:24924067-24976567 GCF_022045245.1 Lucilia cuprina
CGGAATGTAGACATTATAGAGCTCTAGGTCGGTTTCCCCCGATCTGACTGCAATACCTTGGACTTCAAGGTATTGGTCCCTAGCGTTGAGATCAAGGGAAAGAGCTCTGTACTGCACTGTGTTATGAATTATAAATGCAATGCCCCCACCGTTGCTTCTGGTGCGATCTTTTCGGAGAACGTTGTAACCGTTACAACTGTGCAGACTGGAATTACTCGTCAGTTTTGTCTCCTGGACCGCAGCGACCACGATGTTGTTTAGCTGCATAAATCTGGTTATCTGGGGTAATTTACTCTGGAGGCCATTGCAGTTAAACTGCAATATGGATATCACCCCAGGTCTCTGGACCGCAATCGATGGAGTCAGCGGCGAGGGTTGTTGTTGCTGCTGAAGATGTTGTCTTTGCTGCGGTTGTTGTGATTGCGGTGGGGTGGGTGGCGGTGTGGCGTAAGATGACGACGATGACGATGCTGCCAATGAATTTCGTCGCTGTTGTTGGCAGTATGGGGCGACAAAAGTCTCCGACCACTCCCGATGATGATTTAGACCAGAGCAGTTTCTGAGGTGACACCAGCCCAAACAAGTGTTGCACCTTAATTGGGTGGACATATGGTGCAACCGGTTTTGGTAAACTGTACAGAACCATGGTCCGGGATTTAGTTCGATTCCGGCACGGACCAATAGGATACGGAGCAGCAATGCCGGAAGATGTTGCTTCGTTGGTAAAAATGTGTAGTTGTTGCTGAGGTTGACAGCCTTTGGCCGAAAAATTTCGGGTCATTCCGGTACGTAGAACCGGCTGTCAGGGAATGACGCCGCCCCGTGGTACACCCTGTTTAACTCTACAGGTTTTGGAACATTTGTCTCTAAACTCAACGAACGACTGACGGTCACTCAGATAATTTACAATCCATCTCTTCAAGTTGTTGGGAATGGTGGATTGCAGGATGCCCTGGAATAGTGTGGTATGACTGACTGTAACCGCAAAAACCACACATACAAAGTATAAAATATAGCTTTTCTTAAGCTTCTCACTGCAAACGTGATAAGGTAGAAATGTATAGTTCTTTTGACGAATAAATATATGCGCAATAAGCAGATCATTCTTAAAAAACATGTTTTTATCTCTCTCAATAGAACCTGTTTGGATTCCATTTTGTTATATAGAAAATCAAAAATTCTCAGACACAGGCTTGTCATTAACGAAATGGACTTTTAATAGAACAGCACATTATGGTAGAAGTATTTTAAAAAACAAAAACCGGAACAACTTTCTTTGAGATCTCCCAATACCATCCTCTTTTAACGAATCTAATTACATATAGGTTTATATTAGCGAGCCCTGGTCTGATAAACTACGTAACGTGGAGAGCAGTAGTTTGTCTAGCCTCAGACCACTTACCCATAATCGTTTCTCTGGATCGACCCAATGACTTTATCGTCTCTGAACGCCGTCTATACATAAACCAAAAGAAAGCAGACTGGCCCGGCTTCAGAGAATTCACTGATCGCATCTTCAATGATCTTCCAGCTCCTAGCAACGTACACCAAGCAGAGAGCAAGTTCCGCGAAACCATCATCGCAGCAGTAGCCCGCTTTATTCCTGCTGGTCGACTATCCTTAGTGCGACCGCACTTCCCAGCAGAGGCAGCGAGACTAGCAGATGAGCGCGATGACCTCCGAAATATCAACCCCGACGACCCACGTATTGTCCAGCTGAATCATGATATCAGCAGGTTGGTAAATGAGGACAAGCGGAATAAATGGTTAGATCATTTGAAGAACTGCAACTTGAGCTCAGGTGTAAGTTGTGGTCTACGGTTCGGTCTCTCTCCAACCCGACCCTGAACGGTGCTCGCGTGCATTTTGCCGACTTTTTATTGAGCACCCAGAGAGAGATAAGGCGAAACGAAGTGTTGTTCGTAAACTTCACAACCTTCCAGTCTCGAACATTCCACAACCTTTCACCCCGTCTGAAGTGGCAGTGGCCATCAACGCAGCCAAACCATCTAAGGCGATTGGCCCCGACGGCATATCCATGCTGATGCTGAATAAATTATCTGAGTGACCGTCAGTCGTTCGTTGAGTTTAGAGACAAATGTTCCAAAACTCGTAGAGTTAAACAGGGAGTACCACAGGGCGGTGTCTTATCCCCCCTATTGTTTAATTTATACCTCTCTAAACTCCCCACACCTCCACAAGGTGTGATATACACTCATTTATATAAGGGGATTCCCAAAATTATAAAATTCGAATTTAATGAATGTTTTTCAATGTTGTCTAAATGCTTAGAAAACATATACTGTGAAAAAATTGTTCATGTTATAGAGCTTTCTGTGTTTGTTCACGTTACAGAGTAGTCAATGTAAAAAACATCTTGTTCACGTTAGGCGGTGTTCAAGTTATACGGTGTTCACGTTACCGCGAGTGCACTGTAGTACAATATTTGCATCCTGGCAGTAAATTTTACGTACATTTCCTACTTATTTTTGGCGAAAATCTATACTTTCAGATGCAAATAACAATTTCCTCAAATTGGTTTAAATAACCATTTTCCAACTTCCCATGCCGATTGCAGGTTACTGACGGATCAACCCGTTAAAAATACAAGTTTTTAAAATTTTTAATCTATTTTCCTAAGTACCATTTAAGTTCTTCAACGTTTGATTTCTTCTCACTCCCTCTCAAGTTTTTTTAAATACCACCTAGTTTCAAACTAAGACCTATATTTACAATCGGCCAATTCCTCCAGCAAACAAACAGGTCTATTATTGGTCATAGCTCATATATAAGGTCCACATCCGAAAATCACTTAAATGCATATATTTCATTGATTACTTAAGCTATATTGATAAAATTTGTTTTCGGGATCGGTCCATTATTGGTCATAGCGCCCATATAAGATTCACTTCCGAAATCACTTAACCGCATATACTTCATTGAATTATAAAGTTATCAGGATACAAATCGACTTTCATATGTTCTGTGTACATTTAAATTACTAAACCAAATTTTTTCCGCATCTGTTCATTATTGGTCATAGCTGCATATAAGGCCCACTCTTGAAAATCACTTAAATTAATTAATAAATAATTGGGGTAAAATTTGACTTCGATTTATTATATATGCACATAAATCATTATACGAAATTTTTTTCAATTGGTCACAACTCCGATATAAGGAATATTTTCGAAAAATACTTACGCAAATTGACAATTAAAGTTTTCAGGATAAAATTTGACATAAATGAATATGTAAATACACAAATCATTCTCCTAATTTTTTGGAATCTGCATGATGGTTCCACAATAAGTCATAGCATTCGTACAAGGTCCACAATCGAAACTCAATATAAATTTTTATGGACCTAATCAAAATTAGTTCCACACATGCATAAATGTTAGTACCCTCCTTACGAAAACAAAACTTTTGTCGAGTTATCAAAAAAATTAGATATTTAAATGGGCTTTAGTAAAGAGAAGTTAGCTGGTGGAGGGAATTTAAGATGTACAGCCGAATATAACACTCTCACTTGTTTTTTATACGGATGGAAATACATTTTACTCTACGTACGTAAAGTGGGATCGTGTGAAGTGCCCTTTATAAAATAATTTTGATGACTCGAGAGTTGTTTCCCAACTCAGACCTGAATTACGACTGACAAATTTAGTTCAATAAAAATATTAACGTCGGCGTAAAAATCTAAAAGAATATGTTAATGTGTCATTAGCCTAATTTTTTAATGCATCGGTAAGATCAAAACTCACTTAATATGAACATAGATAGTTAAATGGGTTAAAAAAAAGGTTGCTGGTGGAGCGTATTAATAAATAAATTATATATATAAATTTATATATTTTTTGACTGCGTTTCACTTCTTGATGTTCAATGTCTTAAACTATTACATATGTGAAACACCCATTTAAAAATGAAATACAATTTAACAGATTTACTTCCGAACACTTCCTAAAATAATTGACAAACCCCAATTTGACGTCTCTGACACGTAATACGATTTCGTATCAAATCAAACAACAACAACCAAACTTCGTTTTGTATTTTCTCTTTACACATTCGGTTTTCATACGTTTTTCTGATTTCGCTGCCGTCACATCATAAACGGCGAGACTGTTAACGGGCCGCGAATTATTTTTTGTTTTTGAAAATTTACTGTTTTTAATTAGGAATTAAATAAACATAAAATGAAAAATTATATGTTAATATTGTTGTTGGTGCTGCCCACCATTATTTGCACATTTAATGCACGTAAGTTACAAAAGAAAATCAAATTTTTGTTAAAAGTGAATTGTGTTAGAAAAAAATCAAAAAAGTGCAGTGAAAGAGAGTGTGACGTTTCCATAATGTGTTGTCGTCGGCTTTGTTGTTGCCGCAACAAACGACGTATTTTGACGTGGCACAGAAAAACGATGTTATTGAAACTGTAATGGCATACACTGACATTATTTGAAAGTTTCTGTATTTTTATTTGATTTAAGAAATTTTGAATGAAAATTATGTGATTGAAGGCAATTTTTTTACAATTTAGGTCAAGTTCATTGTTAGTTATGAGTTGGCAACAAAATTGTGAACTATTTATAAGCATTCGAATGAAAATTTCTCTTTTTGCCTATTTTAGCCAACAAATTCTCAGCTTTTGCTGAAGATGCCGTTGAGGAAGACATTGTTGAAGCTGATGGTGAAGATGGTGCTGTTACTGGTGAAGATGTTGAAACGGACGAAGACTCTGATGGAACACAATCAACCTCTCCCTATGCCGATACGATTTTGCTGTTCACCAAGCCCACTTATACTCCCGGCCAACAAATGGATCTACCCGGAGGCAAACCCGTTGAATTCTTGATTGGCTTCACCAACAAGGGTCCCAATGACTTTGTTGTTGAAACTGTAGAGGCTTCTTTCCGTTACCCCATGGACTTTAACTACTACATCCAAAACTTCTCTGCTGTTGCCTACAACCGTGAAGTAAAGTCTGGTCTTGAAGCCACCATTTCTTACTCGTTTATGCCTTCCGATCAATTTGCTGGCCGTCCTTTCGGTTTGAACATTGCCATGAACTACCGCGACTCCAACGGTGTCCAATACATGGAATCTGTTTTTAACGAAACTGTTTTGATTTCCGAAGTTGATGAAGGTTTAGATGGTGAAACCTTCTTCCTGTACGTCTTGATGGCCGGTATCGTTGTTTTGTTGTTGGTTGTCGGTCAACAATACTTGTTGGGCTCTTCCGGTAAACGTAAGCGCACCACTACCAAGAAGACCATCGAAACTGGTACTGCCAACGATAACTCCATCGACTACGAATGGTTGCCTCAAGAAACTTTAAGAGCTTTGCGTAAGTTTTAATTGCATCTCTATAGGAAATTCTTTTAATAAATATTTATTTTCTACTTTACAGAAAAATCTTCCCCAAAATCGAAAACACCTAAAACCTCACCTAAACCCAGCAAACAAAGCAGCCCTAAACAATCGCAGAGTCCTAAACCCAAGAAGGCTGTTAAACAACAATAAGATTTTTCACTTTCACTTCATTTTTTAATTTATCATTATTAATATATTTTCATTTTTGAAAAATCCAACTTTACCACTATTGCCCCACACCAACCAACCCTCCAAATGTTTGAGATTTTTTTACCGGGGAGAGAGCGTTATGGGTTTTTCCCTTCACAACCTATTTACGCCATCTAGAAAGGACTTTTATCAGATTTTTGTATAATTTTAAGTAATTTTTTATATTGTCTTCATTTTGGGAAGACTCCTCCCTGATTATAGAAAATTTGATAAAAGTCTATTCATCATAACGCTGGTTGTTATTATGTCTTATTTTTTTTCGTGTTAGAAGTGTAATTTAAACGAGTTTAAAGTCTTGAATACTATATTTCATATTGTAAGTCAAATTGAATACTTGACATTCTATTAAAACATAAATTAGTTTACTTTTTTTATAATAAAAAAAACTTGTAAAAATTTAAACTGAATTTTTTTCTCAGGAGAAAAATAAAAATTCGTGAAATAAATTGATATGAATGATAATATCTAAACGAATAATTATTGTTATTATTTTTGAAACAAATTGATTTGAAATTAAGTCGAAACATTATTATAATTCAATAATGATATGTATTTAGTTTATTAAATTTTTCAAAAATGATGAGAATCTTTTTAAAACCCAGTATTTTTTCTTAAATTTCTGTAAGATATCTCTATAAACACATATGTATGTCTCCGCGATGTTATTATTGTTAAATATGGTCAAAAAATGTTTTTATACCCTACACCACTATAGTGGGGAGGGTATTATACGTTTGTGCTGATGTTTGTAACTTACAAAAATATTGGTCAAATACCCACCTTCAAGTATATCGATCGATTCAGAATCATTTTTTGTGTCGATTAAGACATGTCCGTCTGTCGGCTGGCTGGCTGTCCATGTAAACCTTGTGCGCAAGGTACAGCCCGCAATTTTCAAGATAATTTTATGAAATTTGGACCAAGCATGTTTTTTTGGCACAGGGATGAAGCCTATTGAAAATAGTTGAAATCGTTCCATTATTTCACCTAGCCCCCATACAACCGTACCTCCCGATTTGAACTTTTTATGCCATAATTACGTCAAATATTCTATTATCTCTCTAAAAATTGGCACAAATAAGTTTTACATAAGTATAAATGACACTGCAGATTTTCGTAAGGATCGGCCCTTATTTGACCCTAGCCCCCATACAAACCCCCCTTCAAAAAATGTCTTAAACGTCCGTATCGCAATGAAACTCAACAAAACTAACTGTTATTTAAGAATATATCCTTTTCCCAAATTTCCCGAGGATCGGCCCATATTTGAGCTATATAAAGCCTCATTTAGAAATTTTAGTTTTTTTTATCAATAAATTGCTTAAATATTTTGGAATAATATTAAACATAAAAGTTTCTTTATAAAAAGTACAAATTTTAAATATGTAGGGTATTATATGGTCGGCCATGCCCGACTATACTTTACTACTTGTTTTACATTGAAAACACAAAAAGTCTGAAATGTTCTTTGATCTTTTGGTTTCGAACTTTTCCGAATTGTGTTAGTAAGTGTTATAGAACAAATCGTCACCTGAAACGCAAACGACCCTGACTTATTCTTATGTATTGCATCAAAACAAGTGTCTACAAAAAAATTGGACTTCTCCGACCAAAGTTATTGACAAAAAACAATAGGAAGGCCCTAATTACAGAAACATTTATATATTAAAGGTAACAAGTTAGAGTGTTGTATTCGGCGAGCCACCAGCTACTTTTATATTAATACTTTTCTAATTGATCAAATATTTATAGAAATGAGTTTTCTCATATCTTAAATAGAAAAATTCCAAGATTTAAATCTATTACGACTCGCAAGATTTATTGAACATAACAAACGCCATTTTCTTTATATTTTTAAAGCGCTTAGCGATATTTAGTAAACCGACTCAGAATTTGATAAAGACCCATAATATATATATATATAATTTGTTGGGTCTTAGTGTTACATACGGAATAACAAAATTATAACCTCCACCACTGATGGTGGTGGAGGGTATAAAAAGTGCAATTTATCCATTTGTATATAGTCGAAGTAGACTATTTTGTTCCAAAAAAGCCGAAAACTCGACTATCGTCTATGAAAAAAGTCGTAAAGTCGACTTTGTAAATAAAAGTCGAAATAATTCGGAAAAAGTCGAAAACAGTCGGAAAAAGTCGAAAACAGTCGGAAAAAGTCGAAAAAAGTCGGAAAAAGTCGTAAAGTCAAATATAGTCGAAAGTCGGAAAAAGTCGAAAATAGTCAAAAAATCGAAAAAAGTCGAAAATAGAAAAAAGTCGTAAAGTCGACTTTGTAAATAAAAGTCGAAAAGAGTCGAAAAGTCGAAAAAATTCGGAAAAAGTCGAAAAAAGTAGGAAAAAGTCGAAAACAGTCGGAAAAAGTCGAAAAAAGTCGGAAAAAGTCGTAAAGTCAAATATAGTCGAAAGTCGGAAAAAGTCGAAAATAGTCGAAAACCTCGTGAAACATATCTTATACATATGTATGTTTTTTTCGCAGTTACTTATAATGTAAATGGACAAAAACTGGAGTGGAGCAGTTTAAAGGCCAGATTCGTATTTAGCCATTTCAATCATTTACAAAAGACTATCTTTGGTCTGTGGAAAATACATTAATTAAATAAAAATAGGTACTCGTAAGCCTATTTCATCATTCGAAATTGCAAAGTAAAAAGTTTTGTTGATGTATTTTTAAACAAAATAAAAATGTAAAATAAGTATGTACCTAATAAAAAATAAACACTGTGTAAATTGGCTCTTTGTATAGATTAAAGTGATACTACACTGAAAATAATCCATGCTCAACTTTACGAAAAAAAATTTCGTAACTTCTATTTTCGTAATATTTACAAAAATTTCGTGTATAATACGAAATATTATTTAATAAAACACTTTTCTATTTTTACGAAAGTACGAAAACCTTTCGTAAAATTTTTTTCTTAAATTTTAGCGAAATTAAACATAATGATATTAATTATATTATGATTAAATAAAACTACAACATTTTTATAAAATTGAAGAAAAAGTATAATATTATTCACGAATTATTTTCATAAAAAAAATTTAAAATTCGTGTGGAGAATAATTTTGAACTAAAATTAGAAAATTTATTTTAAAATTAACAAAAATGTTTGAATAAATATGTATTTCGTAAATTTTACCATATTTATTCAAAATTCACTTTTTTCAATTTTTTTAAATTAATTTTTTCAAGAATATTTTGCATTCGTACGATGTACGACATTTTTCGTATATATTAGGCATGGATTTTTTCAGTGTAGTAATGATGGGACTTATAGAGGGGAGTGGAGGTTGTAATATCACAAAAAAATAAATAAACGTACCAGTGTACACTTAATAAGGTAGCCTCGTCGCTACAACAAATACAACAATACAAAAACAACAGGCGATTTGTTATTGTAGAATAATCCCATCTGTCAAAAAAAGCTGTGTGTGTAGAATGAAAAAGCAACAAATAAACACAATAAAAATATGAGTTTTTAGCAATTATTTAAATTTTTAACTATTAATATTAATATATTATATTAATTAAACGTGGAATGTCTGAAAATCATAACTATATCTATTGGGAAGACCAATTTTCCGAATTAAACGTGTTTTTTGTGAAAAGTGATTGGTCGTGTTAAAAATAGTTGAAACTGATTTGGAACGTATGCCGGAGCTAAAGATTTTCTTTTTTTATCAAGAGAGAAGGATAACAAAGACATTTAATCACGATTGACCTAGAAAACTCCTTTAAAACCATAATTTTCTTCACTTTTTAAAATTTTTACACCTTTTGCGATTTTTTTTCTATGTAAACAAACAGGAATTTTGACAGATATGATTGTAAAAGCTGATGATCAGCTGTGCGGACGAGGCTACCTTATTAAGTGTACACTGAAACGTACTGTGCACAAAATAATTTCAAATAGTTTAGAACTCTACGTGTATAGTATTGTCAGTTGTTGGAGAATCGTGCTGCAGAGAGCAAGTGAGCGAGTTTAAACGCTAGTATTATTATTATTCGTGTTATTAATTATTATTTAATTTTAAACACTATTATTTGTTTTTATTTCATTTGTCGAACGAAACACGAAAATAAAAATTAACTGAAAAAAACTCACGGTAAATGAACTGATAATAAATTTTGAAAATTTATTTTTTCGGCATTAATTCAAGGAATTAATAAATTATTACAGAAAAATATAAAAAATCAATTAAAATAAAAAATTACAAAAAAGGTTGTCAAACAAAGAAGGAAAGAAGCAACAAACAACAAAACACCGTAAAAGAGGCTGCTGCATAAACTGAGTAAAAAAAGAAATAAAGTTGCTGAACTTGAACTTGTTTTGGCCGACTTATTCTCTTATCCAGAGAAAAGCTAAAGTAGCACGTTGTTAAGACCCCCTTTCCCACACCATTTTAGTACTGTTTACATGCATGTAAGCCTTTACAACTATAAATCCCAACAACAAATCGCGCAAAAAGAACAATTTTAACAATAACTTTAAAAATAAAATATAATACAAAATGGAGGCTTTGGGTGATTTACTAGAACCTTACAGTGAGGAAATTGCCAAATTTGCCGGTACCGTTACATGTTTGCAGTTTTTATCCGGTATTGTTCTGTTGAACGATATACGCCAAAAGGGCAGTAGTGATGCTTATCCACCAGAACCATTTTTGGGTGGTATTGTTTTGTAAGTAGAAATCCATTTATTTAACTTATTTACTTACACATTATTAACACACGTAAGCAGATAAATAGATAGATAGGTTGGTTCACTTTTAATAAAGATTATTGTGTAACTTTGATTTCATTTCGTTTTATTTTTCATCATGCATTTTATCATTTAATTCTACTTATTTTCAAGTGCTTTTTTTAATACAAAACTATTTGACACTCCTCTCTTTATTTGTTTTCATGCATGAGGTATATCAATGACTTTGTATTTTTTTTATCTCTCAATTTGCAATTGTTGCTTTTTTGTTTGTGATGAAAATCTTAATCATGTTTATTTATTTATTTTATCGTTAACAACTAGACGTATGTAACGTATTTCTTTAAAATACAGTTCTAAACATTTCTATTTATAAACATACAAATTTACATATTCTAAATTGTAATTTCATTTACTGAATGCGTTTAACTTATTATTTTTAAATTAAAATAATTTTTTGTTGTTTTACTAAATAATAATTCCAGTTTATAATTTAATATTAAAAGTCTTATCAATAGTTACACAAAATGAGTTGACACTATTTTTAAGTATTTAAAAATAAATGATTTACTATACATTTAAAAATTTATGAATATTTAAAATACTTGATAAGATAATTAACTGGACAGTAAAAGTAGTTTGTATTGAAAATGATGACCAAAAATCTTTTTAAAACAAGTAATATTTCTATATTCGGCTGTGCCGAATATCAAGTATGTTTTAAAAACAGTTTTTATTTATTTTGTATCTCTGCACACATGTCACACATAACATACACACAAACAAATAAAAACTGTAGCAGAAAGAAATATTAAAGGTTGTACTGTAATACCACCGTCAAACTGTATTACCACCCTCAAACAAATATGAGCTGTATTATCAACATATTACTGCTTTATCTCCTTGTTCTTGTTATACCCACGTACCTTCGTGAGAACAGAACAGCATCCAAACATACAAAAAAATACACAGCTGAATAAAACCAAATACATCTCCACACGCACATGTACATCTTTATCCAATTCACAGCATGAAAAAATGTGGCTTTTTTCATGAAATTTTCAGAGGTTGTCTTGGATTTTTGCTCATATCTCCGATTTTGCTGATTTTAAATAGCGATCTTCTCGAAAGCATGTCTAACTGAATTATTGAAGATTCGGATCTCGACCTCTAAAAACTGATTTCAACAGATAGACAGACGGACATGACTTAATCGACTCCGCTATCTATAAGGATCCAGAATATATATACTTTATAGGGTCGGGAAATTATATTATAGAAATTACAAACGGAATGAAAAACTTATATATACCCTTCTCACGAAGGTGAAGGGTATAACAAGATAGTGTTGCCAATCCTTTTTGTATAAAAACATACAAGACTGACAAAATTTGGAATTTTTTTAACTGAGGGCTACAAAACATACGTCTTTCATATACATAGATTTATCAAATTTTAAATATGTCAATTATTTTCGGTGTCAGATGGATTATTTCTTTCTTCTTAAAGATGAAAGAATATACTAAAACTCTCATTTTCGAAAATATTAGAAAAATAAAAATTAAATTTCAATTAAAAAACGAAATATGTAATAAGTTAGTAATAAAGATATTAATCACTTATTTTAGGTTTATCCTGCACATTTTCCATACAAAATTTATACAATAAACCATCAATAACTTAATTAGGCATTTATTAATATAGGGATAAATCTCTAATTTCTGTATTTGATTAAGTTTTTCTTATCCCTTGATTTGTTTCAAGCTTAATAATCATTTCGTTGACCTATGTTATTATTGTCAAAATTTTAGGTACTTTAAAACCTATTTACAAGTTAGTAACGATTTCAACATTAAAGTTATACAATTTTCCCTTCATTAAGTTGAACAATTTCACAATTATATGTTCTCTGCGTAATAACTTTTTCTTAACAGTTTTGTAATCAAATTATATCAACTTGAAAAAAAAACATGAGAATAATATTTAAAGTCATGACCGGTGTAATGCAATAAAAACAAATACTAATAAATAAAATGCAATTTGTGACAATAAAAAATATAAATTTACATACATACCTACGTTTGCTCTGGCAACAACAAACAAATTAAAAAGACAGTAACGAAAAAATATGAAGGGATTTGAATTTTATTTAATTTTAATTTCATTAAATTTGTATTATATTGAATGGTGGGAAAGAGTTTCAGTTTGCTTCTTGCGGTGTAGTACGTACACTGTAATCGTTATAATTTTATTAAGAAAACAAGTTTATCAAATATTATGGTTATTTTTTATAATAAAAACATGATTTTCATTACGATCAATTTTGCAAAGAACAAAAAAAAAAAAACATTCCGAACAAAAACAACAACCAAATTTTTTAATTTAAGTTTTATGTCAATAACCACCTTACATGTAATAAAATCACAGAAATCACTTCAGGGACAACAAGTACATATTTATGCAGTTATAACGAATAAAAGTGATCTAGGTATAGGATTATTTTAAAATACTTATTAAATATTTTTGAATTTTAATTCTATTATTAAAATATTGACAGATTTGTTTAATAAATATGAAAGTTTTCGTTGAAGTGTCAAAATTTAAAGCAAATTCAATATTTGTTTAATTAAATAATATTATTTAGGAAATCAGAACTTATAATTCGATTTATAGAATGCTGTTTTACACACACACACTCATGTATGCATGTTATTTTAGTTTGAGAAAACAATTATCACATAAAATTGCAACCGGTAAAATTCAACATAAAACAATCAACTGTATTCAAAAATAGAATAGACTGAAAAAATGTTGTAATACGAAAAAACCAAGAGTATTTAAAGAATGCAACTAGTAGTAGTCGTAGTAGAGGTCATAGACTCATGTAAAGTGTTTGTGTTTTGAAGTGTTGTTACGACTGTATGTACAACGGAATGCAGTTTAAAATAGCAGCAGAGAAAAGCCATTAAAAAGTCCTATCAAATTCAAATGAAAGGTGGGTGTTGAGAGAGGTAAAGAAGAAAAAATTTAATATAGTTACTATATAGAAAGTGGGTTAGAAAACTCAGTTTGCTCTTTAAAAAACTTAGTTTGCTCATTAGAAAACTATGTTAGATAGATAGATATATAGATAGATAGATAGATAGATAGATAGATAGATAGATAGATAGATAGATAGATAGGTAGATATATAGATAGGTGGATAGATAGATAGATAGATAGATAGATAGATAGATAGATAGATAGATAGATAGATAGATAGATAGATAGGTAGATAGGTAGATAGGTAGATAGATAGATAGATAGATAGATAGATAGATAGATAGATATATAGATAGATAGATAGATAGATAGATAGATAGATAGATAGATAGATAGATAGATATATAGATAGGAAGATAGATAGATATATAGATAGATATATAGATAGATAGATATATAGATAGATAGATAGATAGATAGATAGATAGATAGATAGATAGAAAAATAGATAGATATTTCTACACTTTTAATAAATCATTTAATTTTTTTATTATTATTAATAATAATATTAATTTTCTTATTGTGCCTATTTTTCATATCCTTCTATAACAATTTGAAAAAATTAACTTACTCAATTCTTATCATTTCAGAACAATTTTAAGTTTAAAATTAGGTACCTTGATGGGCGATCAGACCATGATTAAAGTAAATGTCATTGGCTTTGCTATAAACGTTGTCTTTATGATGGCCTTCTATTGGTACGCCTCGGGACCGTTTAAATCAAAAATATGGTCAAAAATTGGTATATGTGCCACCTTTACAATGGCCTGCTTAGCCTATTCGAATTTCGAAGATCCTGCTAAAATTGAATTCCGTTTTGGCATGTTAATTACTGCCATATTGGTGATTTTAGTCGGTATGCCCTTATTAAGTCTCGGAGAAATAATTGAAAAGAAAAGTACAGAAGGTTTGCCATTTCCCATAATATTGGCTGGTACCGTTGTGGCAGCTTCCTGGGCAGCATATGGTATTTCCATAAGAAATGAAGTTGTAGTGGTATGTAGTTTTAAGTTTCAACATTTTCTTGAATTTATTTACACAAATTTCTTTTTTAGTATCAAAATCTTTTCCTTTTGCTGCTAAGTGCTATACAGCTATCTCTATTCGCCATTTATCCCAGCAATCCAACGAATGTTGTGAAAACAGCTTCATCTACAGAACCTAAATATTCCAAGTTAAAATCTGATAGTCCCTCCAAATCACCAAAGAATAAAAAACGTGATTAAAATGTTGACTCATAACTGAAACATCCTTAATACTGGTAATGCTTTTTGGCTTATATTAAAAAAAAAAAACAGACAGAGTTCAAGCTTTTTTTTGGCACAATTTTTTGCATGCCATTTTATAAATCAAAATATAAAGTATATAATATACGTAAACGTGCAAAATAATTTTCGACAATAATAAAAATCTTCCAATATAAATAAACTTACTTGTATATTTTTTAAAAATAAAATTAACTCAAATTTATACATTTAGCATAATTAAAAATATTGTTATTTAGTAAATTAGTAGTAGTTTATTATTTTATACTAAAAATTGAAATTGTAAAAATATAATTATGTTATTGAATAATAAATTTAACCAAAAACTACTAATTAAATTTAAGATCAGCAAGACATTTGTTAAACTAAACACATTATTAAGAGCTTAATAAAGAATTTTGTTTTTTAAGGTGTGAACATATTTTATTACACTGCATTACCATGGACTGCATTATAAAATGTACAATGAAAAAACAAGTTAAAACTACTGAATTAACAAATATTGAGATACAAAATCAAAACTTATATTTTTCAGAAAAATGTATTCAATTCAATATTTTCTAAAGTTCACAAGAATTCTACAAACTTTTTTCTTTTTATTTATTTTTAATTAACTAAATTTTAACGGCCTTATGTATAATAATAATAAACAAGTATGAATGTATAGTTGGGCGTCGCCGACCATATGATACCCTACACCAGTCAGTATTTATGTTAAAAAATAAAGCATTTGGTTTGTTTTTTTAAACTTTATTTCGGAATATTTTTACTTTTTTTGTCAAAAAATAGATTTTTTACAAGAGGGCTCAAAGGGAAGTAGGGCAAAATATGGCCCTATCCTTAAAAATGTTGGTAGGGGTAGTTAAGTCTTCTTCAATATTATTTATGTAGAATTTAAAAGTGTTATTAGTGTTTGTAAGTGATTTTTGACCTTTAAGTCATTTTCTGAAGAGGAGTTTGTATGGGGGCTAGGGTCAAATCAAGCCCGATCATTACAATAATCGGTAGTGTCATTTAAAGTTCTATAAAACTAAGTTTTGTCGACTTTTGTTTTAAATTATAATTAATTATAAGCCCAAAGACCCTATTTGGGGTGCGGTTCTATGGGGGCTAGTCGAAATAATGGACCGATTTTAACCAGTTTCAATAGGCTTCGGCCAAAAAAAGCGTGTGTGCCAAATTTCATCTAATTATCTTGAAAATTGCGGTCTGTACCTAACGCACAAGGTTTACATGGACAGCCAGCCAGACGGACGGACATAGCTTAATCGACTCAGAAAATGATTCTAAGCCGATTGGTATACTTTAAGGTAGGTATAGGACGAATATTTTTGTATGTTACAAACATCAGCACAAACCCAATATACCCTCCCCACTAAAGTGGTGTAGGGTATAAAAACGTGCTGCTAACTCTTTTGTGTGTAAATTCCCATAAGGAGAAGTTAGTTTATAATTAAACCAATACTCACTTTACAATAATGTCCAATACATTCTTTTAGTTACTATCCAGTAACTATCAACGATCTTTATTTTCATTTAATTTAATATTACAATCTGCTACTGCTTACATTTGTAATGTAATTAATGTAGACATAAAATGGAGAAATTGTCATTTCCATTTGGTGTATAGTTGTATCTTTTAGGTTTTTAAAATATTTGTGTGTTTGTAATTAAATGCAATAAATTCGTTATTTGTCCGTTCATCTAATTAATCGTCATTCAATTACTACCATTTTCATTATTGTCATCATCATTGGGAGCATCCGCCAAAGGAATTGTTGAATTGTAATGTTCACCCAAACTATACATATGACGATGATATGTAATGGTTAAAGGAGATCCTCCAAATTCAGCGCCCTGTACGGTGGGTGAGCCATCGGCTTGTAAAACTTCTATTGGCACTTTGAGAATGGAGGATAAAGCCTTCAATTCAATTTGACCACCCCAGGCAGGGGTATCGCGTACGTCATCACAATATTTTTGAAACTCTTCGTCTGTTAGCAAATCTCCAGATTGTGGATGGGTCATATAGGGTATGAGCGATTCTTTGTTGGCTTGTATATAATTGGCAGTCTCAGAGCGCAGCTCCTTGATGGTCAGTGTAGCTAGACCATTTTGCAGCAATTGATGACGTATTGCATTGTAGAGGCAGTCACCATCGGAGGGAATATTATATAAAGCTAATTCACGTTCCTTTAATTTCATTTGTAGTTTGCGTGCTTCTACAGCTTTTGGTGCATAGAGGGCATCATCTGCCGATGCTTTAATTTCTTCCTCACGTTGTCTTGCTTCCCGGGCCTTTTTATCTCTGCGTTTTTGAGCTTTACTTACACGTTGTTGGGGTTGTTGCGACTCATCATCATCTTCTAAGTTATTTGTTTCATTGTGATGATTACCATTTGCCGTTTCTTCTTGTGTAGTTGAAGCTTGTTCAGATTTTATTTCATTTTCCGCCTGTTGGATTTCTTGCTCCTGTTTCTTCTCCAATTCACTTTCCAATTTGGCTATTTCCTCCAATACCTCTTTGCGTTTTTTCTTATCCGATTTGGGTGCATTTTTCTTAAGAGCTTGAATTTTAGCCTGCAACTCTTTGCGCTCCTTGCGGTGTCGTGATTGTATGTCTTCGATGGAAACCTTGTCCAGTTTATTGATGGTTTCATTTATATCATTTTTCAATGTGGTTTCTTCTGCCATTTGTGGAACTTTACGGTTTTTTTTGACTTTTACACAAAAACTATATTCCCAAAATTGTGAAAACAGACATAAAACCTACAACACAGAATTTTATAGTTTATACCAGGGATGTAAAATTATATACATTAATATTTTTAATAGTTCTTTTGGACGTTCCCAATAATAGTTATTTCCATGATACAACCATAGAAAGGTAGAATCAGTAGGGAGAGTTGTCAATTCTCTGCCTTGTTAAGTCAAACAAAAAAGAACTGAAAAAAGAAAAACTTTATTTTTCTATAGAAACTATAGTTAAAAAAAAGTCAGCTGTTCAAGTGATGCTACTTTATTAATTTACTTTGGTATTTTTAATATTACTGTGTTTTTGTTATTTAATGAAAAAGAGGTAGCAATTCCATTTTATTTCAATGCATTACGTTTGTGTGTATTCTGCATTATGATCGTAACTACGTTATTGTAAGTTGTTATTTTGGTGACGGAGCTCCGAAACGAAATGCTGAATACCAAAGAGTATATTGTTAAGAAATTTGTATTTCTGTTTACTTAAAGCATAAAATTTCTATATCCATCCCCGCTTTTCAAAGAACAGCTGTTTGATTGACAAGTGTTGAAAAATATTAAAATAAATTTGTGAGCGAGATAATAAGTGTTGGTAAGTATTGCAACATTAAAAAGGTTTTTGTCTTTACTATAGTTAAAAATCAAATGTTTGGATAAAAATTGAGACAGCCTGTTATCACAGTATCAAAACCGTTCGTTGTTAATTAAAAATTTTAAAAATGTATATTTAGTTTTTAATACCTGAGCTTTAACATTGCTGCATCGATTAAACTTGATTGTATGATACTCTTTCTGGAATTTTTTTTTGTATTTATTTTTTAAATTGAAACTCAAATAAAGATATGTCGTCGTTTTTAAAATTTAACAAAACTTGGTGTTATCATAAGGTCCAAATTAAAAACTCAAACTCTTTTTCTGAATTATTGAGACAAAACTTATTTTTCAATCATACAAACGGCGCCAGCATAATGTGGATTAATTTTTAAATGTAATTATTAATTATTGAATATAACTTTCAGTGGATAAAGTGTCGACCAATACAAAAGAATAAGCTTTTGTATTGATCCACACTGTACCCATTGAAAGTTATTGCATTAAAGTGTTAGTAACAATATTATACAAATCTTTAAACAATTGAAACTTTTGTTCTTAACCAAATAAATAATATTTCTGTTTAACTTTAAAATAAACAAGTAATATTTCTATATTCGGCTGTTGCGAATCTTATATACCCTTCACCAAGTATGTTTTAAAAAACAGTTTTTATTTATTTTGTATCTCTGCACACATGTCACACATAACATACACACAAACAAATATAAACTGTAGCAGAAAGAAATATTAACCGTTGCACTGTAATACCACCACCAAACTGTATTACCACCCTTAAACAAATATCAGCTGTATTACCAACATATTACTGCTTTATTTAGAACAGCATCCAAACATACAAAAAAAAATACACAGCTGAATAAAACCAAATACATCTCCACACGCACATGTACATATTTATCCAATTCACAGTGTTGTTGTTGCTTTTTTAACAAAGCATGAAAAAATTTTGCTTTTTTGATGAAATTTTCAGAGGTTGTCTCGGATTTTTGCTCATATCTCCGTTATTTATAGACCGATTTTGCTGATTTTAAATAGCGATCTTCTCGAAAGCATGTGTGACTGAATTATTGATGATTCGGATCTCGCCGATATCTGGGGACCTCTAAAAACTGATTTCAACAGACTGACAGACGGACAGACAGACAGACAGACATGGCTTAATCGACTCCGCTATCTATAAGGATCCAGAATATATATACTTTATAGGGTCGGAAAATTATATTATGGAAATTACAAACAGAATGACAAACTTATATACCCTTCTCACGAATGTGAAGGGTATAAAAATGTGTATTATTTCTTCATAAAGAAATTATGTAATCAACTAGAATACACTTTTTTATTGGCAATAGTTTTTGACAGTTCCCCTATGCAACAATCCACACAATAACCACTAGTCTCACCTTTTAAAAGCCATGTTTTAGCAGCTTTTTTTTACATAACTATTAAATGAGTTTGTTAGCAACTATAGAAATAGTGTAGTATATAGAAACAGCAGTAATTACCATGTTAGCACACACAACATGCATAAACAAAATAAAAACAAAATTACTTATTTCTCTAATACATATTTAAAAGGAAAGGATCCTGTTCGCCATTGCAGTTTATTCTATGAATGAGTTAGTTTTAAGCTTGACACCTGAGTACTAATATTTTTTTTTTTTGGACGGACAACAAATTGGGAACATAACAAAAACAGGAAATCCACCATTGACCATATATGACAGGTATTTCCACATTATAAAGCTAATAACCTCTCATATGTTATACTCATATATGCACATGTTTGTACTTACGACTTTTAGTTGTTCGATGGACAACAGTAATAGGATGGCCCAAAATAAAGTAAATATTTATCTATTTACATATCCTTCTCATACTATTTCTTTACAGACTTGTAAATTAACTGCTTTATTGTCGATTATTTCAGAGTGGCTTTGTATCCAAGTAATGTAGAGCTTAAAACCAAGGTTTGGCAATCGTTATCGCTAAGCTATCCTAATATACTAATGTAGTAGTGACATATACCCCAGCAGTTCGACAAAGAGTCAATGAATGAATGAGAATGAAGACAGTCCTCTTTATAAGCGGGAGCGGAGACAGTCGTCTCTTTACTGTCCTCAAGTAACATAGGGATTGTATTCTTAAAAGTAGTTTTTTTGTTGTACTTTCCAAAGTAGTTATTTTACCCATCTTTTGGAGAAATAATTATTACTGTCTACTAATATGCCACCCTCTGGTTGACTCAAATTTATATCTTTAGGGTCACATTATTGCCCCATAGTATTCTAGAGAGTATGTTTTTGGTCTTTCGTCACAAATAAACTCTTTGTAAACGAGAATGAAGACAGTCGTCACTTTAGTGTCCCCTTTGTAAGCAAGAGCGGAGGCAATCGTCTTTTTAATGTCTCTTTGTAGGGTGTAAAGTGACAATTGACTTCCTCGTAGGACAAGCCCATGTTAAAATGGTTGGCCACTTGGGTAGTCAGGTGGCTAGGGGCCACCACAAGTGGTAGGTTAAATGGTCAGTTCGGGACTGTCCCGTCGAACTGCTGGGACAATTTTTGTATAGAATAAAAGTCATAGCCAAATTTTACAATACATTAAACAATACATAAGTACTTCTAGTATATTTGCATTCTACATAATACTATATAGAAGGTTTATCAAACCGTTTGGTACAAGTATGTAAGATTTAAGGCCCAACTATAAAGTGCATAAGCTAGCTTACGGAATTGTCAAAACCTAACGAAAACCCAGTAAAATATTTTCAAATTTTGGTAATGAGTATTGTAGGATACGTAGTTATTTCATACATTACTTGGTAATGAGTTCTCGTTATCAATAAAATAAATTGATTTTTTTATTGAAATTTGTAGTCAATTGTCTATAGCGTATGTCTAATAAGGAATTAGTTAGTGTTTCTAACCGTATGATATTTACATTTTTGTGAAAACTATTCCAGATAGAATGGTAAAACTATTTTTTAATGGGGCATTGAGTAAGAGAATAGAATAGCAAACATGAAAAATAACTGTAAAACCATTGGTATACTTTAAGGTGGGTATAGGACGAATATTTTCGTATGTTACAAACATCCTCACTTAAGTGGTGTAGGGTATAAAAATACGTATTTCAAAATATTTTATCGAAATAAATTAATTTTCTTTTCATTTTTATACTCTCCACCACCATCAGTGGTGATAGAGGGTATATATAACTTTGTCATTCCGTGTGTAACACCAAGAAATATTCATCTGAGACCCAACAAAGTATATATTCTGGGTCCTTATCAAATTCTGAGTCGATTTAGAGTCGAAAGAATTTAACCAAATTCAGCCAAAATGTTCTTTGTTTTCCTAAGTTATTTGGTATTGAAAATGGGCGAAATCGGTTTACATCGGGAAAAGTTATGAATCAAAATTTGAAACAACCTCGAAAAAAATAAGCATTTTTTACACATTCTGATGTAATTTTCTCGAAAACTATGCAAGATAATTCCATAAAAATCGGCATACATTTGTTTCCGCACAAGAAATTAATTTCTGTGGAAAATCGCAGAATCGGTCCACAATTTCATATACCTCCCATACAAAATTACATATTCCCGGAAATTTGGTTTTTTGTTAATAACTTCCGTCGTAATGTCGATGTCTTTACAAAATTTAAAAAGTTAAAATCTAATATCAATATAATTTATTCAGAGGAAAATTTTTTTGGATGGGTCCATAATTGGTCATAGCTCCCATACAAGGTCCCCTCCCGAAAATCACTTAAACGCGCATAACTCATTACTAAATTAAGATGTCGATATAAAATTTGGTACAAGTATTGCTCTTATATTCATATATAATACAATTAAAGATTTTTTCAATCGGTCCATATTTGGTCATAGCTCCCATACAAGGTCCCCTCCCGAAAATCACTTAAACGCACATAACTCATTACTAAATTAAGATATCGATATAAAATTTGGTACAAGTATTGCTCTTATATACAGAAATATTATAATGAAAGCTTTTTAGGATAGGTCTATAATTGGTCATAGCTCCCATACAAGGTCTCCTCCCGAAAATCACTTAAACGCTAATAACTCATTACTAAATTAAGGTATCGATATAAAATTTGGTGCAAGTATTGCCCTTATATACAGAAATTAATCCATGAAAGTTTCTTTGGATCGGTCCCTAATTGGTCAAAGCTCCAGTACAAAAGAAAACAACTTTGCTTATACAAATAAAATTTGACCAAAATCTCTTAACTACATTATAGTTTGTCACATAAGTTGTGTATGTATTCGCACAGTTGCTTAAGCTGACTTAAACTAGTGTGAGCATATTATAGTAAGGCCTTTGGCTTGGAATTTAGTGCAGTTTTATTTTTCTGTGTAATATTTCCTTATGCCGATTATAGTACCCTTAAACTAAAAGGTATATTGTCCTTGTAAGTGCATTTTAGTCGTTCAAATACTTCTGCTGCTGTTTTTTCATATCGGTCAAGCATTTAGTGCATTCGACACAAGTAGTACTTAACGTGACCATCAGAGTGTTAAGTGGACCAACTTTGTTCCCTACTTTAATCGATTTCTTTTCTATAATACACAATTAAAGGCTATGTATTCTGATGTTTGTAACGCATAAAGTTAATGTGTCATATGTGTAACTTAAAGTATATCAATCGGATCATTTTCTTAAGCAGGATGGATATGGTTTTATCCAATCCGTCTATCTTTTAATCAAGGACGAAGTCTTTTGATTTTGGTTGATATCGTTTCAATATTTGAAGCTTTTAAACTGGTTTGAAAGCTCTTAACTTCCTTAAAAATACTTGGATATCTATAATTTCCCAAACATAAAACTTGTGTTAAATTTATAACTTCTTTAGGTCTTTTCAGTACTTCCATGAAGTAAATTCTACTTCTTTTTCGCTTCTTTGGAAGTTCATTTTCTGCTGGGGTTATGTCAAAAAAATATCCACCCATCTTACATAATTACGATTACAATTGGACGTGCAGATTAGCCGAACATAGAAAAGGAACAGTAAAACTCTGGAACACTTTCTTTGTTATTGCTAGGTTTATCTTAAAATTAGATCCAGATATAACATACCAAACAGCTTGGAAAATTTTAAGAAACAATTGTTCAATTCACAATCAAGTTGTATATTGTACCTACTAAAGTGTAGTAACAGTGATTGTGAACTGATCTTTGCAGCAAGTCATAAGTTTATGTTCGCAATGAAAAAAAAAAAAACAATCAAAACAAATACACATAACAATGTCAAAAGATAAAAAAATCAAAAAATATTAAATTAATTAAAAATGCGAAATAAACCAAATTAATTTCTTTGAATTTTCAATTCTTTATTTTCTTTATTCCACATTTTAAACTAATAAATAAACATTTTTTTGTATTTGTAAACAGCTGTTTGTTTTTGATTTCAGTGTTACCACTTTATCGTTTTTTATGCTAAAATCGTTTGAATTTTTGTTTATATGTTGAAATAAACAATTGACAACACTAAAATTCTCTCACAACATTCGAAAAACATATGAAAAATTGTCGTATGAGTTGTATAGAGCTTTTGCATAGAAAATACCAACAACATTGTTATGACTATTGTAGCAGCTGCTGACATATGACGCATACAACGCTACAACATCGATTGTGAATTGAACAAATGTCTATATAAAAATATGTTTCTAAATAACAAAAGAGATAATGCTTCCATAGAGCACTATATAAAGTTTTTGAACATTTTCTAAGTAAAGGATAGCATAGTAGGCGCGACAACGAATTGGGTCTATTTCTTCGGATCTGATGTAGAATACATACATCAACCCAATCCTATTCAAATTACGATAGCTACTAGAAGGCTATTTTATAGATTTATAATCAATAAAAAATAAGATGGAAAATTTTGCACCCCTTATTTTTACTGTACCTGTACGAAATATGGGACAAAAAAAACAAATAGGTGAAACCAATAAATCCTAATACGAAAACCCGTTGGATCATTATACCAATTCTTCTCCAGCATTTCAAAGCTTAAGAGTCGTTGAACGCAGTGTTTTTAGCTGGTCTCTTTAAGTTAATTACTATATATTCAAATATCCAAAACTTTACACTTTAAATATATAAATGTACCTATGTGTAGTGTAACAGCTAATTTATAACCATAATTTTGCATACTCCTTGTCGTTGTTGGCCATTACTACCACCTCTTGCGTCCTTGTACATTTTCACATATAACAAGTATATAAACGGCTGTTCCGAATCTTATATACCCTTCACCATAGTGTATTTTAAACATATTAGTTTTATAAAATTTTTCCCGACTACATTATTATTACACCAAAAGGAAGCAAAATGAACAACAACAACGCTAAACGAAATAAAATCAAAATACTCAAGGCATCAAGGCACATCTAAACATACAAAAAAATACACAGCTAAATAAAACCAAATACCTCTACACACACGTGTACATCTTTTCCTAATATAAAGTGTTGTTGTTGCTTATTTAACAAAGCATGAAAAAATATGACACTTTTTGATGAAATTTTCAGAGGTTGTCTCGGATTTTTGCTCATATCTCCGTTATTTACCGACCGATTTTGCTGATTTTAAATAGCGATCTTCTCGAAAGCATGTCTAATAGAATTATTGAAGATTCGGATCTCGCCGATATCTGGGGTCCTCTAAAAACTGATTTCAACAGACAGACGGACATGGCTTAATCGACTCTGCTATCTATAAGGATCCAGAATATATATACTTTATAGGGTCGGAAAATTATATTATAGAAATTACAAACGGAATGACAAACTTATATATACCCTTCTCACGAAGGTGAAGGGTATAAAAACACTACCCCACAAACAAACAACAAAGTTGACTATTATTTAGTCCAGTTAATAGTTCTTTTAGCCGAATATTGTTTTTGAGGAGTTGTCGTGTTTATGGTTATATCCTGTTAACATTTTTCTCTACAATATATATAGAAGAAAACTAACTCTTTTGTTTGGAAATTACACAAACAGGAACATGAGGTTTATATAACAAAATATCAACAATATCTATTATAAGCACTTTTTACTTTCAAAACAAGTCCATTCCTCTCCATATAGTGCATAAATAATATAATCAACACACACTTTTTCGTACATATTTCATTAAATGGATGAAGTCCATAATGGATGAAGTACATAAATGTTATACTATTATGGTGTTGATGCTCCTGTATATAATTTAGTTTTTTTTGTGTAGTTTCAAAATTATGCACTTACCATTAGAAGTGTTGGAAAGTTGTGTTTTGAGTGCATGTAGTGGAAAATTACCATAGAGCCAATAGGATAAAATGGAAATTTTCAATTGAATTCTATTTTTTTCTGAAAGTCTCATTCGATTATATTCGGATTTAGCTCAATCCTTTATTTAAGGCATATGTAAGTCTTTGGGATCAGAATTGTTATTGGTCTGAAGTTTCTCATTGAAAACTGTTAAATGTAAAAAGCTTAAATTTTAGTGTTAATTCTTGTCTAGATTTATATATTCGTTATCAATTGTAAATTCCTATTGGGAGTTGTAGTTGTTTGCATATAGAAACAACATTTTGTAACGTTAGTTACAGTTATTAATATTTTTTTTGTTTATAAAACATGTTTTTGTTCGTAGAATCATTGGAAACTACTTTACTAAACAATATTCAATATGGTGTTAAGAATGATGTTAAGTGCTTGAGGATGAATATGCACTTAAAGGATAAAAGGGATATATTGAAGAGTGCGCATTATTTTTATATGTAGATGTGGAAATATATTACGGAAATTAGTTTGAACTATGAAGTATTATTCCTATTTATAAGATTTTTGAAATAGATTGCTAAAATATTGTCAATAATGGTTTTCAATTTCTTTCCTTTATTAGGGTAATTATTTGGATTGATTCTACCTAGATTTTGTTATATATTATTGAGGCAAACTGCAGATATTATAAAGAATTTTTGAATGAATAGATAATACAAGGTGGAAAATTTTTAACCTTGAGACCAAAGTATACTTTTCTAAAGTATTAAGCCCCACTGAATCTGAATCTCATTTGTGTAATTTGAGATATTTTGTCCTGAATTTTGAGAAAACGGAAATTTTTGAAGCAAATTTATGGGGTGGAAATTGTTGCTATATTTGGTACTTTTTTCATAAAATATCTTGTCCTATTTATTGATCTATATTTATCAATACCTATTGATTTTGGAATATAATTTATAATTAGTCAATATAGTAGTACATATAGGCGAAACTAAAGCGGTTTTCAAACAAAAATTTGTATTCTCTTCACACAGACGAGCTCTGAGAGAATAAAACAAACTTGTGAGAACTAAACGCACTTATTAAACTTCAAATTTTTGAGCTCATAATTATGTAAAATTTAAATGTATCTCGATGAAAGTTCGCACAACTAAGTTTCATACAAGCCTTGTTGATCTTGCCAAATTTTGAAATGATCGGACTTCATTTGACCCTAGCCCCCACACAAAGCCCCCTTCAGAAAGTGACTTGAATATCCGCAATTCATTTATTAACACTGTTATTGCAATGCAATTTAGCACAGACAATTATTATATTATTTTATAAAAATATCATATAAATACAAATCTATATAGCCCATTTTATCGGATCGGTCCAAATTGGCTTCTATCCAGCCCCATATAAAGCCTCTTTTAGAAAATAAGTATTTTTTGTCAATAAATTGCTTAAATAAATCGGAATCAAGGTAATTTTCAAGATAAATGATTTACTATGAAATATAAACCTAATTTAATATTCAAAACTGGTCTAGGGTACCATATAGTCGGCCAAGTTGGACTAAACTTTCTTTCTTGTTTGTTTATCAACTAGTACTTTTTGAATTTTCTATAATAAACATAGAAACATACAAGTCAGCATGTAGAGACCAAAGATTTTTGGATACTTTTTGGATTTTCTGCAATATTGAACTAGACACATATGACCCTTAATGTACTTTGAAAATGTGAACTTTAAGTTAAAATGCAACATAAAGGAGGGATTAACAATTTTTAATAGTTAACACTTTGGTACTTTTTCGTTTATCAAATGGTACTTTTCCGTTTATAAAATGGTACTTTTTGCATATTTTTAGGGGATTTCCTGGCATTTTTTGTTTATCAGGTAAATACAGAGGATCCTAATTGAGTGAGATCTAGTATTTTTGAATTAAAAAGAGAAGCATGTCGGGTAATGCTAATAACTTATTATCTTTTGTTTTTAACTCGAGTAATTAATAATCTAGAATTACATTAATGATTAATTTATATTAATACGCGCTATTCATTTTCCATCAATACAAGTCATTTGTCAAATTCTTTAATATACATCCAATAAATACGTAGCATTTCTTAATTTGTTTTTATTTTTGCAAAAAAAAACGTAATTTATTTAAAATTTAAATTACTATTAATAATAATGAAGAATTCGATGTTGTTTTATGCCCGATAGAACTTGAAATTGTGAAAAAGTAAAACAAAATTTTAATAATTTTAATAAAAAACAAGTGAGAAATTATAGTCGGGCGAGGCCATATAATACCCTACACTTGATACAAAAATAACACGTGATTTAGCTTTTATAATAAAGCATTTAAGTTGAATTGTACCTTGTCTCAGATCTACTTAAGCCAATTATTGTTGTAACAAATTGTGGACATTTGAGTCAAAATTTGAACGGGGCTTTTTATAGAGGCTAGGGTCTAATGAGGTCCTATATTTATAAAGTTCATGAGGATTACCAAAGCTAGTATAGAAGTTGGTTTTGCAGCTTTTTGTCGAGATACGA
This sequence comes from Lucilia cuprina, assembly GCF_022045245.1. Classification (NCBI taxonomy): domain Eukaryota; kingdom Metazoa; phylum Arthropoda; class Insecta; order Diptera; family Calliphoridae; genus Lucilia; species Lucilia cuprina. Next base: position 24,951,904 of record NC_060951.1, read on the forward strand.
GTATATTAAACATAATTATGAACTTAAAAGCCCTATTCGGCGGGTTCAGTTGTATGGGGGCTAGGTGAAATAATGGACCGATCTTAACCATTTTCAATAGGCTTCGTCTAGGGTATCATAGAAGATCATGTTTAAAATTGCAACCTGTAGTTTGATTACAAGGTTTCCAAGCCCTACTAGGGGTATGTGAAATAATGGACCGATTAATAGGCTTCGTCCCTGGGACAATAGAAGATCATGTACCAAATTTCATTAAATTATCTTCAAAATTGCGTCCTCTAGTTTGATTACAAGGTTTACATGTACGGACGGTCAGACGTACGGAAAATGATTCTGAACCGATTGGTATACTTTAAGGTGGGTCTAGGACCAATATTATTGTGCGTTTCAAACATCAGCACGAACCCAATATACCCTCCCCACTAAAGTGGTGTAGGGTATAAATATTTGTATTCCAAAGATCAATAAATATTTAAAGATTATTTAGGACATTTGACCATTTTTTTTAAATCCAATTTTGGTTCAAATTTCGCAGAAGGCCGGTTTGCAAAACGTCAAATGATGATTGTTTAATATCATAAAATAGTGACTTCATGTTATTGTCAAATTTTGACAGCTGTTCTATTGTCAATCTATTCATGATTATAAATGTTATGAAATGACACAGTATGACAGTTCTAACCCTATACTATGTTTCACTGGGCTTAAAAAATATTCATTACATGGCTATTTATAGGAAAACTTCATTTTAAATTCCTATTTTTTTGTTTGTTTGCTACAATATTCAAGTGTCCAAATAACTGGTAGCATTTAACTTGATGGCAATTAACTGGCCAATCAAACAATGTGGTTTAAAAAAGTAGAAAACAAACGTTTTTTTTTTAATTTGAAAATGTAATAAATCACTTCATTAATATTAAGTAGATACATATATGTAGTAGTAAATGTAAGTTTATCAACAATATTTTTTATTATTTTCAGTTATTCACAAGAACATTCATGAAAATATTCATACAATTGTACATAAAGATTCTGACCTACAACCAATGCAACCAATAAAATTATCTTTTACTTGCTATGTTGGGCCAGAACAGAATTATAGTCAAGTATTTTTTGCATTTCCAGCAATAAAAGTCCATAAATTACAATACAAAATGTTAAAAAGCATTCATTACACTTTAGTTATTGATTGATGAATGTTTTATATGTTTATAAGTACGTATACATACATACATGTGGTTGTGTGTATAGGTATGTGTATGTAAGTGCAAGTGTGTAAAATGTTTATATACATTGTAATTATACCCTTCACCTTCTGTTAGAACGGTAAATACAAGTTTGTCATTCCGTTTGTATATTTTATAATATAATATTTTGTCTCTATAAAATATATATGTTTGGATATCCCGACTACTGCCTGTGGGTTGAAGTCAATTTTTATAAGACCCCAGATATCTTCAAGACAAGCTTTTGAGTAAATTTCTGTTTAAAATCAGCTAAATTGGTTTAAAATAATGGAGATATAAGCAACTCTGAACATTTCATAAAAAACAACATACATTTTCATACGGTATATTTTGTTCTTGTACTTAGTTTGTTTGTTGTGGCCTCCGGTAGGTTAGTGTTCTAGTCTGGTAGAACGGAGGTGGTGGATTCGATTCCCAACCCGTGACACTGGTTAAGGAGCGCACAACAGGCTGGGTAGAGGCCTAGGTGTATTTCTTCGGGTTTGATGTGTATACCAGAGATACAAGCCGATGTAAAATGATCAGCAGCGGTGGCGCAACCATTTTAGGTCGGCGGCGGCTTATTATAGAAAATATCGGTGGCGGCTAAATTGTCGGCTCAATTTAAACTATTCTTCAGAAATTGACCTTATAAGCGTTTATTATATTGAAAAATATCTGTATAATAGTCTGTTATATAGAAACCTGTCTCTATATAAGTTTTTTTCTACAGAAAAATTAACATTTATAGTAGTTCTCACAATTTTAATATTACCACAATATTGTGTGGCAACACTTTTCAATTTGCAACAATAATTTAAAATAGTGGCAACTCCTTTCGAATTGGTGAATTTATTATCAGAAATACATGTGTGATTCCAATCTTTATCAACGGCTACGTTTAAGTCGGCTTAGCTTTTGAGCCGAAAGAAGACGGCGGCGGCGCGGCTTGAAAATATTACCGGCGTCCAGCCGCCGGCGATTTGACCCGTTTCAGCTTGTAACTCTGGTGTATACATCCTTCTTTCAAACTAACTCACTAACTAACTAGTTTGTTTGTTTGTAGCATAAAATCAGAAATAAACATCCGAATGAAATTAAAATCTATAAGAGTTAATTGTTTGGTCCTTTATTCTGATACCATTGGAATCTTTTGAACACAGAAACTCAAAATTAAATATAAATCGTACTGATTTGATGAAAATTTATAAAAGAGCAGTTAGTGATAATTTTTATCATTGAAATGTAGCTTTTTTGGTAATTTTTCATTTTCTAACTGGTAACACCCCTTAGTAAAGAGTATCTAAGATTTGGCACTGCCAAATATAGATTTTTAAGTTATTTTCTACATAGATTCATTTGTAGTACTTAAAACTGTATTATCCAATTGTATGTGGGTATTTGTGCACAGTGGTATTGTTGCGCTGCATATAGTGTAAGCCCTGTATAGATTTTAAATAAAAAATCTCTCTTTTTATCTCGATAACTAGTTGAATTAATAGATTTCTATACAGCTTTCTAAGGAATCGCTCTAAACGAGATGTTATATTAGATGAAATCTCAACAGCTTCAGTTGCTTTTCTTAATCATTTTACTGCAACCGAAGTATGCAGGTGATTGAAGCAAATAATGGAAGCCATAGGTCTGAATTATTTCACTTTAAACCCCAGTGTATTTTACAAATAGTATTGAAGAACAAAAAATAAATAATTTTGCAATTCATTCGTATAAATATTTCAACTGTACAAACACATTGTTATTGTTCTCGTATGCCAATGAGATACTTAAATACCGTAAGTGCAAGCTGTTCTTTTCACTTTTACCGCTTCACATTGCATTGTAGTTTTGTATGGATGTGTTTGTAAAATATGCCAGCATCTGTGTGTAAAAGTGTAAAATATGCATTGTAGTTTTGTAAATTTGTAAATGAATTGACTTTTTAAACCACTAAAGCTCTTATATGAGGCTTATCCGTGTATATAAAATGCATATGTATATGTGTATTTTTTTCAAAAATATATATGGGCTGTAGTCAAGGTATTTAGTTGAAAAATTAAACGAAAATGTTGTTCATTTTACAATTAATTAAAACGTTTTAAAATTAAAATAACGTGACGTATGATAAATAAAAAATGTTTGCAATGATATCAATCATACGTATATGTATGTTCATATAAATAAATACAAATAAAATTTCATCAAATCACAAATATGTATACACAAATTAACAATTTAGGGCATTTACTAAAACCACTAAATATAATTTAAACAGGCTCTTTTATTTAACAACTTTTTAATAACAGTTAATACAATTCTAAATACTAAAGATCTAGTTTTTCTGTTATTGTTTGGTCTAACCCTAATATCTTTTATTATAATACTTTTCATTTCGATGACTGTACAAATTTATTACATTTGTTGGCAACATTTTACACTCGATCAATTTGATTGTGATTTATTTGCCAAACAAATGATATAGAAAATGCGCTATGAAACTACTTATGTTCACTTAACATTTGAATTCATACTTAAATGATTTTATATCTGAATATACATATATACACATTTATCTATTAAGTACATATTTATACATAAATAAGTAGCTCTTATCATTGTATTGCTTCAACATTGTATTTTGATGTATTGTTTAACTAAATATTTGTATTTAAATCTATTTAAATCCAAATAAATGACTATCAACTTACTTTGTGCCGCATAAATGTATGATAATGATGATGGTTGATGTTGATCGTATATTTGCAACATTTATTTGTTAAATTGTTTGTCATTGTGACATAACAAAAGAAATAATACGACAAAAATTCAAATAAATGAGTCCTTTTGCAAACAACAATCAGCATATTATAAAGTTAAGTGCTGCGTAAGTGTTTGTTTATTCGTGTGTGTAATTATATTTAATTCTTACATTATAATTATGTATGGACCATGTTATACAACCTAGATAGACTAAAGTTTTATCTATACTCTAGACCATAAACTAGACTATATGAAGAAGTATAATCTGGATTGCGCTTAAATATAGAATGGAATACGAAATGAACTATAGACTGAGCTAAAGATTGGACTGCAGACGGGACTGTAAACAAAAATATAGTCTGGACTTTAGTTTGAACTATTGTTTAGACTATAAACTCGACTAAGTTTTGACAAAATATTCGACTATGGACTTGACTATATTGTACAAAGTAGACATGACTAAAGACTGGAATATAGTCTATACTATAGAGTGAAATGTTGTCAGAACTACAGTGTGGATTATAGATCTGCCCTTTAGATCGCATTAAAACTTGGATCATTGTTAAAAATTTAGACTGGATTATACTCTAAAACACAGTCTTGACTAAGTAACAACTATTGTCTGGAGCATAAACTATTGAGTATAATCCAGTCTAGACTACAGAATAGAAAAGAACTAGAACAGAACTAGAACAGAACTAGAAGAGAACTAGAATAGAACTAGAACAGAACTAGAACAGAACTCGAACAGAACTAGAACAGAACTAGAACAGAACTAGAACAGAACTAGAACAGAACTAGAACAGAACTAGAACAGAACTAGAACAGAACTAGAACAGAACTAGAACAGAACTAGAACAGAACTAGAACAGAACTAGAACAGAACTAGAACAGAACTAGAACAGAACTAGAACAGAACTAGAACAGAACTAGAACAGAACTAGAACTGAACTAGGACAGAACTAGAACAGAACTAGTATTATTTTTTCTAAAATCAATTAAGGATTATATGTCACATATCTAGATCCCAAGACTTAGCATGCAACATAATCAAATTTCTAATGAATTACATGCAAAATGAAGAGATTCTTTTTGTTTAAATATATTGCACGATATTCATTTTTTATGTACAAGTCATTTTGTGTTAATTTGCCATTCACTACTATATTTTATTATATTATTGTTAAAACAAGTAAAAATGGTTGACGTTCACATTATCCACGGGTGGTAACGAGAAAATGTTGTTAAATATTTTAATTACATGTCATGTCCTTGTTGTCATGACTGTGCATGTTATGATGAGAACATAATATGTATGTATGTATACTACATTGTATTGTTTCGATATTAATCTATTAAAATCAGATATTTTAAATTTAAAATATAGTTTAAAAATTATAAAACATAAATGTAGAATTTATTTGTAAATAGCAGCATTTATGATGATAAAAATAAAATGTGTGAACAAATTTTGCTAAGAATGTTTAGAATATTTATATTTAAAAAAAATATATAATTATTCAAAAAAGCGATATTGTTAAAATTTCACTTTTCATGTATTATATAAATTTTTCAAAAGTGGCAACTGGTTCTGTCCATAAACTAATTTTTCTTAGTAGCACTGATGTTTCTCTTCGTAATTAATTTTTTTAGTAAAACTATAAATTTAAACCGGTTAAAATTTAAATTAATAACTAATTTCTTAAACCTATTATAACTATATGCATTTCTAATCATGTATGTATGATCTTTAATCCGGTTCTTATTGAAAACTAAGCGTCTTATTTTTGATGTATACTTTAAGCGTGTCTAAATGATTGTTTAATCTGCAGGAAGTATTTAAAACTGTTAAATGCTTAAATACTAATCTTGAATATTTTTATATGTTAACGTATTTTAATTATTTTATACTTATTTGTTTATACACATCTCCTTATAAGATTTGAATGTCTTCTTTAATAAAACATTTTCAACGAACTTGTTTATGGTCTAATAAAATTGCTTTAGGGCGGCTATAAACAACAGCAGGGACAAAAATAATGTTGCACGTAAACAGCTCATTTTATAAAATAATCTAAAAACTATATTGCTTGTAGGATAAATTAATGAAATGTAGAAATAGTAACAGCGTTGCCAATCTTGTTCACCATTTCTCATCAGGACTATACTAGAATGTATACTATACTTTAGACTAAACTGTAGGTCTCACTACAGACTAGACTAAAGACTAGACTAAAGACTAGACTAAATACTAGACTAAAGACTAAACTGTAGATCTCACTACAGACTAGACTATAGACTAGACTATAGACTAGACTACAGACTAGACTATAGACTAGACTATAGACTAGACTATAGACTAGACTATAGACTAGACTATAGACTAGACTATAGACTAGACTATAGACTAGACTATAGACTAGACTATAGACTAGACTATAGACTAGACTATAGACTAGACTATAGACTAGACTATAGACTAGACTATAGACTAGACTATAAACTAGACTATAGACTAGACTATGCACTAGATTATAGACTAGATTATAGACTATTTATTATATTTAACGAAATAAAGTTATTAGGACTGTTGAAAACTTAACAGCCCTAATAACTTTACCCAAAACTCTTTTAAATGTAATTTCATTTCTTTAGATATCAAGAAATAAGTGCGAGGATATTCATGTTAGAGCTTCTGTATGTCATTATATTGTCAGGAGTCCAATGAAAAATGCATGATAATAAACAATATTTAAACCAACAACAGCAGCAAAAGAAAGTAATAACAACAAATTTACGATCATTGTTAACGAGTGACATTGAATAGAAATGTTACAACAACAAGTAGAATAAATCGGAAAAATAAGTTTTTTTTTTTAGCAAATAGCTCAAGAAAATGTTGCTAAAACAATGAAATAAATAAAATAATAAAAAATAAAAAGACAAGAACCATAAGAAAGGGTGTAAATTTTGTGGCAGAAACAAATATTTCAAAAAAAAAGTAGCAAAGAAAACATCTTAAATAATAAAATATAAATGACAAAAATACAATTGAGTGTTTTGTTAACTACATTTTAACATTTCATTGCAAAGAAAATAAAAAAAGGACATTGACAAAAGTTATGAAAATGGTTTGTTATCCTTAATGGTTGCGTTTTTGTTACTTGTTATTTATTTTTTTATTATTATACTTTTTCTCAACATTATAAGAACATATCAGTAAAGTATTATATGCTTTTTTTGTCCTAGCAATTTGAATGGCTTTTTTAAGTACTTTATACTTTAAGCTACAAAATATCTTAAGAAAAAAAAAAAAAAAAACAAAACAAACCAACACATTACAATTATTTGGTAACCGACAAAAAAGAAGTTACCGGTCCCTTGGGTACAGTAACAGAAAAAGCATTTCTTATGACTTTTGTTTAATAATCCTTTGAATTCTGTGGTAGTTTATGTTTTTTTTATACTTACTCACTCTCATTTAAAATCAAAAAGCAATTGCACGTAAACATGCAATAGTCACTTACATATCCATAGTATGTATATGGTTTCAATACAGACATACATATGTAGATATGCCCCAAAACATTATTTACTATAATATTGAGATAACTAAAAAAATACTAAAAGATATACACCTGTATATAGAGCCCCTGTATGTTGTAAACTTCAGAAATAGAAATTAGTTTTTCATGACCAAAAGTTGACTCACTTTTGTTCTTCTACTGATCCCTTAGTAGGGCATTAGCTAATGTGTAGAACTTTTCTTTGAGCCACCCGGTAACTAAAGCTGATCTAGGATTAAATTTATTACCACCTTCTTAACAGACCCCCCAACACTCGAAAGTCCATTGATGATACATTACCTGTAACGTGGATGACAGTATTTTACGTGACTGGTCTCTGAAGATCTTTACAAGATCTGCATAGTCCTGTAGTCCTTACCAGGTATTGGAACCTATTTACCGATACTTTATATTCTGATAAGTTTTCTACATATATCTAAGGAATATCAAAGTAGTTTGCTCTTACCTCTTAAGATACTTGATTCGTAAGATTTAAAATATTTAAAGACGTTTTTCGCGAAACAATATTTTTTGAGTTATGTCAGTCTTTCGGTAATTTAAGCGTAGTAATTGTATATGTGTACATTTATTACATTTCTATAAATGTATTTCACTAGAAGTGTATGTATTTGTAGTTATTAATAAAATACATTTGCGTTTTTACTCTTCTAGCACTTCTATGTATTACCGACTCTGGGGAGTACTTGAGCATAGGAAAGAAAAAAAAAAAGAGTAAAAGGTTGGACAATAATAAACATTCATTGGTTATTATTTTTATTATTTTTACCCAATTTTTGTTGTTATTGTAATCATTCCGCCCTTAATTGCATGACAAAAATATGTTTATTGACTTTGTTGCCGTAGTCAATCTTGTTGTTGTTGTTACTGTTATTATTTGCTGTAATAAAGTTAAGTGGTAAATATCCTTATATTTTTTAGCTGTCCTTCACACAAAATACAATGTTCAATTAGTTGATCAGCATGGCGTATGTGTAACGAATTTGTTTATTATTTGTGCTTAAAATGTATGCAAAGGATCGCTTAAATTTTTATCATCTAATGAAATAATGAAATATTTTTTATAAAGTTATGTAATAGTTGGCATGATATAGATAGATATATATTATAATGTTAGTAAAACGGGAGTCATCACGTTCTAAAGAATATGCATTTTTATACCCTTCACCAGTATCAGTGCGGGAGCAGCACTAGGGTGTTGTTATTGGCTAGAAACATGAAATTAAGTATGTGAAGCCTGTCTTAAGTTAGAAGCCATAAAAAGGAACTTTTTGGTACTTTTTTAAAAGGTACTTTTTGAATTTTCTATACTTTTACTATACTTTTTCGTTTTTCAAAAGGAACATAAAATTAAGTATGTAGATTCGGAATCATGTGAGAACACCTAAAATAGAATTTTTTGTCACTTTTTCGTTTTTCAAAATGTACTTTTTCAGTTTTCTATAATAATGAACCCAGAAACATAAAATTAAGTTTGTAGAATCGGAATTATGAGGAAACCGGAAAAAGTGAACTTTTTGGTACTTTTTAGTTTTTCAAAAGGTACTTTTCGAGTTTTCCATAATAATGAACTTAGAAACATGGAATTAAGTATGTAGAAACCGGATTAGATGAGAACAAATCGATGGGAATTTCTTGGTACTTTTTCGTTCTGCAAAAGGTACTTTTTGAATTTCCTATAATATTGAACCTAGAAACATGAAATTAAGTATGTTCAGCCCGAAGTAAGTGATCTGAGAGAAGAGTTTTTGATACCGACTTTTTTTAACACACCATGGTGAAGGGTATATAAGATTCGGCATAGACGAATATAGAACTCTTACTTGTTATAACAAGATATTATGAATAGGACAGTGGTTAGTAGTTAATTTGTTAATTTGACTTTTATCACGAAATTATTAATTTTTTTTATAATTTTAATAAAAGCATCGACCTTTTAAATTTGAATAAAGTTAAAATATCAATTTAAATTGCAAGAAATGGACAGTCTAGCAAACGTGGGCGTGGCACCTTCAAAGTGCATTAAATACAAAAATGTGTTTATCTGAGAAACAATAAGAACTAGAATTCTCATGTTATCTATAAACAATTTTGACATTAATTAGAACATTTGCGGAAAAAATTGGCAATTGGATAGGATTTTAACAAAGTTCGTTTTTTGTTGGAAATTGGTGTAGAATATGAACATCCGCTGCTATCTCTTATTCATTAATGTACAAATTATTTTGTTGGTAATTTGAGGATGTGGTAAATTTTGGTAAATTTCCCGGCATTATTAATATTTTGTTTTATTTTTTCACACTATTTCTGTTTTTTTTTTTTTTCGTTGAACAGCTTCTGGCTTTCCTTTTTTATATGTATATATGTGGAAAGAGTCCTTTTTAATTCCGCTTGCATGCATTAGTCCGTTATAACGTGAAAATGAAGCTTTTGTAATCATAACAAGACATGTTTGGAATATTGATGAATCCTTTAAAAATATATAAAAACAGCAAAACAAGGAAAAAAAGGAAACAAAACACAACTGTAGGAAAGATTTATTTAGTGCGTGTCTAGCGTTAGAAAAGTATAAAAATAAAAGATAATGATAAAGTAACTTTGAAATAAAATTGATGAAGTCTTATTGGCTGACACACAGAAAAAAAACCCAATGTAAAATCAACATGGAAAAATGTTGATTTCGAGTCATTGTAAATTTTTGACAAAATTTAAAAAAAAAGTATATTCAACATTGTTTCGATTTGAATTAACATTAAAAGATGTTGATTTAATCTTAAAAATAGTTATTTCAACATTATTCGTTTTAAAATAAAGTTGTGCACATTTGATTTAACATTTTTTAATGTTAAAATAACCTTTTTAAATGTTGATTTTATAAAATTCATTTTCATAGTAAAAACAAAAGTTTTTAACGTAAAATCAACATTGTGCATAGTTAAAATAACATGAGCCAATGTTAGTTTAACATTTTATTTACAATAAAATCAACATCGAAACATGTTGAAACAACATGTGAAAACTAAAAATTATTAATGAATTGCGAATAAAATGTTTTCATGTTAAATCAACATTAGTCCATTGTTAAAACAACATTGTTTTCATGTTAAATCAATGTTGGTTCATGTTAAAAAACATTTAAAAATTACAGTTTCTATACATAGTATAAATAACATGGTTTCAAGTTAAATTAACATTGAATCATGTTGAATCGACATCAGTTAATTTTAAATTGACATTGATTCATGTTAAATCAACATTGTATCATGTTAAATCAACATTATACCACGATAGAAACAATTGGAATCAGATTGAAACGAAGTCGTTAAATTTTGAAATAACATGAGAAAGAATTGAAATGAAATGAAATCATGTTGAATTCTGCAAAAAGTACCGCTATTTTAGAACATAAAAAATGCTTCATTCATCTATTAGTAAAGCTTGTATCGTGCGTGTTTTATTATAAAAGCGTGTTTTAAAAGTAAGTTAAATACATTTTTAAACATAAAAATATAATTATGTCTTTGCCTAAGAATAATAATATTCATGTGTCAAGTGTTGTGGAAGAAATTGTATCAATTGAAGAAAACATGAATTTCTTAAGTGACGAAGATGGTAATATTATATTAAATATTCCAGTTGTTCAGAATACTAGTGAAAATTCACAATTAGATGATCTGCTGCAAACTTTTAACTTAATTGAAGTAAAACCTTATTTAACAAGTAAGTAATTGCATTTAATGAATTTTTTAAGATAATTTGACTAATGTGAGTATCATTTATTTATTTAGATGCGCAAATTACATTTGATAGCTTAAGGTATTTATCAAAGGAAGATATAAAGGAAGCCATACCCCCTATTGGTATTCGTGCTTGTTTCCGAGAAAAACTTTTTAGTTGGAGAAAAACTGAGGTATTAAACATTATTACAACTATTTAGTTAAGAATTAATGAATACTTTTATTAATGAATCAGTACGGAATTGATGACGAAACATTGTCTGAAGCGATAGCCGAAAAAGTAGTTTCATGGCTACAAAACCAATCTAATATTGGAACAACATCAACACCAACATCATCTTATTCTCAATCAGTTGGAAGTTGTAAGCTATCTAAGGTAAAGTATGGAATTGGTTTCATAGTGTTCGCTAGTAATAAGTGATTTATATTTAATTTTAGAGTCTAAAGCAGATTTTAGAAGAAAGTCTTAAGGGGAAATCTTTAACAAGTTTTTATAAACAAAACGATAACTTGACTGATTCATTTCGTGCAGAATTGATTAATATAATTTTGGAAGACATATTTTATCATGAAGCTAAGTTATCACCGAAAGATTTTCCAATAATAGTGGATGAAATTGTCAGCAACTTCCCCAGTGAGATAAGAGTAAGTTTTTAATTAAACAAATTTAATACAGAAATAACTTTGATTTGTTAACTATTAGGAATACTATTTTATTCCACGAGGTAGAAAAGCGAATCCAGGAGGGAAGCTTTGGGATAAATACGTTAATCAAAAGGCAAAGCGTGCACGCTCATCAGTTAAAATTAAAGAAAATATAGATGCTTCGAATTCCAACTCGCTGACAGTTAATTCTGAACTCGATGAATCAATTTTACTAGCTTTAAAAGCTTACCTTTCTAGAGATTTTTCTAATTGGGATGAAGTTAAAGATAAATGGCAACGAACATTCTTGTTAAGGCAAAAAGAGTTGAAGTTATCTACCAATAATTATGAATTTCTAGAGAACTGGCCTCTTTATTCTAACGCTCGGTCTAACGAACTAGTATGTTTAAACAAATTGTGTTGAATTTTCATATTTAAATATTATTTTCATTTCTATTTTCTATATAGATTAATATCGATTTCGAACTGATGCACCCAAATAAGAGTCATCTTCTTTTCAGTAAATGGAAGGGATTTTTGGAAAAAATTGTAAGCTATTACTATTTACATATAAAAGACAAAAGGTCTAAGGAAGTTCTGACAAATTCGAAGAATACTACTGAACAAAGTAATTATTATATATACTTATTTTTCAAGTCATATTCTTAATTACCAACTTTTTTCCAGATTCATTAGATTACATACACACTATTCTGCTAAATTCAGTTATTTTACCAAACGCACGTTTTTCGGATAAACGAGGAAAAAATTCAAAAAAGATTTCTATACCAGATGCTAACGAGAGTTTTATTGTTCACCTTACCACTATAAATGATTATGAAAAGGTAATATCAGAACTAAAAGAGAAATATTATAACAGAAGTTTAACTATTCAACCTTTTATAATAGTTGTAGGTCATAGTATTTATAATCTTGAAAAATTTTACGTATATTTTGATAAAACACTCTTAAAATGTGACTCTTTTTTGAAAAGTTTAGATATTTGCTTTAAAATAATTTATACATTGTCTTTAGAATATCCAAAAGGATGCCAAGGTCCGTGGCTATTTATACAAGAATACTTTTACGAAATTAAACCTATTAATGATAACAAATTATCAGCCATTTACTCCTTGTTAAACTTTTTAAAAACATAATTATCAATTTCAATATGTTGATTTGTTTCGTTTGTAATAAAGAAATATCCCTCTTAAGTAACTTAATACAACATTATCAAATTGTCCACTTTTTTAATTCAGCTAGTACAATACAGTGCAAGCAAGATGATTGTACTCAAAAATTTTCATGTTTCAAATCATTTAAAGCTCACATTTATCGTAAGCATATTAACAATTCAAATAAAAATTATATTCCGCAACCCTCAGACAACCCTAGCTCTACTTATATTAGTAATTTGCCTGTTGCTAATGAAAAAGTTTCTTCAAATTGTAACCTTATAAATGATTCAGAATTATTGTCAAAAATTGCTGATTTAAAAAATCAAGCATTTAATTTTTCTTTATTTTTGCATTCCGAGCCAATGATGCCAAGAAAAGAAATATTGACTGTACAAAAATTAATGGAAAATATTTTTTCAAATATTGAAGAATGCATCCGAGAATCCAATTCCAATAACCAAAATTTAAGCCCGAATATGAATAATATTCTGGAATTTTTAAAAAATCCGTTTGACGATATTGCTACAGAGCATAAATTTTTTAAATTGTTAAAAGAAAAGCTACTTTACGAAGAGCCTACAAGTTGCACAATTTCTAATCAAATTACTGAATGTATAAGGCAAGGAAATCCCGATTTAGATGCAAAAACATTCAGTTGCTGCTTTATGCCGCTTAAATTTCAATTAAAAAAACTTTTTGAAATTTCAGGAATTTTAGACATGACCTTACAATATATGGAAGAATTGCTTCAAAAAAACGTAATATCTAATTTTGTAAACGGGGATGTTTTTAAAGCTCAAATAACTAAATTTCCAAATAAGAAAATAATTCCTATGTTTATATATTTTGATGACTTTGGAATTAATAATCCTTTAGGTTCTCATTCGAAGTCAATTTCTGCAGGATATTACAGTTTACCTACTTTACCTCCACAAGTTATATCAAAACTGGATTTCATTTTCCACTTAGGGTACATAAACACTTGCGACATAAAAAAATTTGGAAACGAAAAAGTATTTTATTATTTAATAGAAGAGTTGAAGTCTTTAGAAGAAGAGGGACTCGAAATAATCACATCAGTGAAAACGGAAAAAATATATTTTACCGTAGGTTTGATTCTGGGTGACAACTTAGGACTGAATTCCATATTAGGTTTTATAAAGTCCTTCAATTCAAAACGATTTTGTAGAGTTTGTCGTCGTGAGCGTTGTGAAATGCAAAAAGATAATTTCGAAATTAATATTTCGTTAAGAAATCAAGAAAATTATAATGTTGACCTTTCATTCGACGATTTTAGAGAAACCGGCGTGAGAGAAAATTGTATTTTTAATGAACTTCAGGCCTTTCATGTCACAGAAAATATATCATTAGACCTTATGCATGACCTTTTTGAAGGGGTGTGCATTTATGACATTTGTAACACATTAATGTCCTTAATCCACTCTAAGATATTTTCTTTGGACATATTTAATAGTCGCAGAAGAATGTTCCCATATGGTGAAGACGAAGTAGGAAATATAGGTCCGGACATAGCACAAAAAGGCCTTCAAACATTCAATTTAAAAATGACTGCTCGGGAATTGTGGACATTAACAGATTTCATACTTCTTATTATAGGTGACTTAGTTCCTAAAACTAATCCACATTGGAAGTTATTAATTGCTCTTGTTAAAATATTGGATTACCTATTAAAAAATAAATATACGGAATATGATTTAAATACGCTTGAATTATTAATCTGCGAACATAATAAAATTTTTGTAGAACTTTATGGATCACTTAAACCTAAAGCACACTTTTTACTTCATTATGTAACTTTAATTAAAAAATGTGGTCCTCCAAAGTTTTTATGGAGCTTAAGGTTTGAAGCAAAACATAAGAACACTAAAAGATATTGTAATAATATTAACTCTAGAGTAAATATTCCATTAACACTTTGTAGAAAAGCTGGATTAAATTTTGCAAAATTTCTTACAGACTATGGAAATGGAATTCCAGATGCTATTGAATTAAATACCTTAAATATTATTGAACCCATTCCAGAATTAAGTCATGTGTTTTCACAGTCAAAAATTCATTTTGATAATGTTGTATTTTATGACAAAATTATTTATTTAGGAAGAGTTTATAAAAAAAACAGTTATGTAACAGTTTACGAACAATTTCTAAAATTATACAAAATTTCTTATCTCGCAAAAGATGAAATAAAAATTTATGCTCTATGTTATGAAGTGGAAATACATTATTTTGATGAACATTTTCAATCATATGCAGTAGGCAAATTACAAAATGAAATACTTTTAAAAGAGCTCCATGAATTTACCAGCCCACCTTTGCATCTTTTTCCTATTAATAATGGTAAAATTTATATAAGAAATAAATTGTTGTAATTAATTAAACTTTATAAAATTATATGTATTATTTATATGTATGTCTGAATTTTTATTTTATATAAATAAATTTAAAAAATAAATATTAAGAAATGTTATTTTATTTTTTATTATCAATATAATTTTCATGTTATTTCAGTACTGGAATCCTTTTGAATTAACATGAAAATTCATGTTGAAATAACATGATTGCATCTTATTTCAACATGAAATTCAGTGTTGAAATAAAATGTTTTCATGTTATTTTTACATTTATTAATGTTAAAACAATGTGAAACAATTTCATTTTAACAGGACAATCATGTTGATTTAACATCAAAATCATGTTGATTCAACCTGAAAATCATGTTGATTAAACCTGAAAATCATGTTGATTTAACGTGAAATTCATATTATTTTAACATTGAACAATGTTAAATTAAATTTAATCCTACAGTTATTTCAACATGATGCCACTTTGATTTAACATTGGTAGCAATGTTATTTCAACATGATTTCTAATTGTTTTAAAGTGAAAAATGTTATTTTTTGTTTATTATAAAATCATGTTGAATTAACATGAAACACATATGAAGCAAAATCATAGTTGAAAAATGTTGATTCAACCTTGTTTTAGCCGTTTTTACAATGATTTTTTTCTGTGTGTGACTGGCTGCTTGATTTCTTTTTTTTTCTTTCATCATTTTCCAAATAAATACGTGCTGCCGAAATGATTTCTAAAATATTTCAATGAATTTTGAGTATTATGTGTTTTCTTTTTCACAGGATAATGTGGATGTATGTATATGAGTAGCTATGTATTTTTATTATTATTTCAAAATGGTGCTGCTGATTGAATTTAAAATCTAAACGAGAGTATATTTAAAATAATAAAATCAAACAATAGAAAAGTAGTAGTAAAATTTATAACAATCACGCCTGAGAAAATATACTTTCATTTATTAACTGAAAATATGCTGTTAGCATATGTTTTGTTTGTTTTCCATTTTAGGGTTTTATTTATAATATTTCTTTAATATTTAAATGTTGTATAGGAAAATTGACAAAATAAAAAAACTTAATATCATCATGACAAGATATCAAACTCATATACCTACAAACCTAGTACATACGTAATCTGCCTATGGCTATGATTTTTCTTTTCTTTCTAATGATTAAAGATTTTCAAATCATCCCTGCGATTCTCTTTCAAGTTTAGATATAAAATTAAAATTTTATAACCAGAAGCTTAAGAAGAATATGAGAAAAAGAAAATCAGTGTTAATCTTGAAAAATCATTGAGGCATACAAAAACGTTGGATATATCTATGTTGTATGTTATCTATGGGTAATAGTGTACTATATGCCAGTGTAAACTTATTCATCTACATGTCGGCAATCTGTTGATTTGTGAAGTGGAAAAAAATCGCGGTTTATGTTGTTTTTCCGTCTACACAAATGTATCTCTGTACCCTGTTGTACTGACAATCTATACCCGGAAGGAAATGCAAGTAATTCATACACTTACGCCATATTGAGATTTTCACACACACACACATACACACACACGCCGGTAGACACACAGCAACAGACAGCGACAAATTAATGGTGGTTAAAGTGACATCTTCACATAAGGTGACCAACTAAATAAGTATCTTAAGGTAAATTTTGATGCAGTTTAGATTTTTTGTGTGTTTCGGAGTATGAATAAACCAGTTAAACTTAAGTGATTTTCGAAAAGTGTTCCTCTTTATGGTTCTTTATGAATCAATCATTTTGTTATTTGCTTCATTAATATCAGAGGGATTTTTGGAATAAAGACTTCAATGAAACAATTATGAAACGAGCTCTTCCATTTTTTAAAAGATTGATTAAATTTTAAAAATCCAACCTATATTATATGAATCGATCTTTTTTGTTTTATCCGAATTTACCCAATCCATTATCAGCTGATCTTCTATAAAATTATGAACCGATCCTCATGGAATTTCGATTCCTATAAAATATGTTTAAGTTTAATCAAATATCATCATTATGGATCGATCTTCATATAAATCAAATGAAATACTTCATTTCTTATAAAAATACTTTTTTTCGAATTTCGTTACAATTATGAAGCATGTTATGAACGTTGAAGTTTATTTTGTTGTGTACTTTATAATAGAAATTGGGCCAATGATGGACTGGCCCATATATGGGAGATAAGTTCAGTTATGAACCGATCCATTTTGTTGTTACGGACGGATCCACTTAAAATTTGATTAAAAGATTTAGGTTCCTATAAAATTTATTATTATTTTTTAAGTCAGTGATGTAAGTTAAAGTCGTTTTCTGAGGATCACTTAATATATTGAATAGGGTCCATTATAGGCCGATCGTCATAAAATTTTACGAAAATATTAAGTCTACATAAAAATCTGTCTATGCCAGTTTTCATCGCTATTTATCTTCTTTTAGAGACAGGTATAAGTGTTTCGTAATCTTCAGATGGAGACCTTTAATGGGATCTACCTAGAACTTCTAAAGAAGAGAAAATTAAGAAGAATTTATTCCATGAAGGACTGAAAAAACCTGAAGAAGTGATGATTCTAACAAAGGCTTGTCACAGGAGAGATGCTCCTTCTATTTGATTCCTACATCTGAAGTCATTCTCAGGAAGTAATTTTTAAATTATGGAAGTTATTAGAAAGTGAAAGTGTAGTGTTATCCCAGCAAAGGTAAAACGAAGTACTTCCAAAAAATAACATTTATCACCACTTCAAGAGTAACACTAAGAGAATTTTTTTTACCTTGTGTGAGAGTGATGTTTATTGACTTCCAATTGAATTGAATTGAAGGTATATTTTCTACTACTTCCTGAGAATGACTTCAGATGTTGTAAATTTGGAAGCAGAAGGTAAACAAATTTAATGTTGCTAAATTTGAAGTGGTGATAAATGTTATTCTTTTGGAAGTACATTGAGGGTCTACGATCAATAAGATAGAATAGGAAGAGGGTTCTTTTCTTTGCAAATTGGTTTAATCTATAAGTATTTTTGAAATAAAAAATTTAATTAGTTGGTTCCATTATCCCCCTCATAAGTTTATTAGCAAAGTAATCAGGCGTTCCATTATTAAATATATTTTTTTTGTTTTAAGCTTAGAGAAAGTAATAAGTACATGTTTTTATGAATATATTATTATTTTTATAGAAACTTAATTTAGAGCAAAATATTAATATTATTATAACATTTTCCAACCAGTTTAAATTTTTTTCTATTTTTTACATGTTATGTTTTGAAAATTAAATTATAACCCCCCATTTTAGCAATAGACAAATTTTCATCCCCCTATATATTTTTTTCGAATATATTTGCAGACTACATGTCATAAGTTTTTCTGCTATTTTTTAGATGTAGACGACATAATAAGTACTTTATTAATGCTCATATATGTGTGTGTGTGCGTTGTAAAGGAGGAAAAAAAAGTAAATTCATTTGGGGACTCTTATTACAAATTACCCCCCATTGGTGTTTATACTAGTAGACTGTGTTGGTATTTTTTGTATTTTTTTGCACTATGTTAAAATGATTCATTATATCTGTCTGATTATGTGTCATATCGGCGAGTATGTGTAATGTGTGTGTATGTGTGAAAATCATTTATCATTTCTTCAATGATTTTGCACAAAATGTTAGAATATATGCATACTTATGACATATTAAACTTGATCAGGGGCGACTAATAATAAACCTATAACTATTGTAGTTTAAAAGCTTCTTCCTTTAAGGATTATTGTTGTTGTTTCGAAGAAAACTTTGCTTTCCTTTGATAATTTATAAAAAAAGTAAATAAACAATGTTAGTTTTGCAAGATTTTTTTTATTCTTATATATCAAAAGCTGCCTGTCATAGGGTAT
Source organism: Lucilia cuprina (assembly GCF_022045245.1). NCBI lineage: Eukaryota > Metazoa > Arthropoda > Insecta > Diptera > Calliphoridae > Lucilia > Lucilia cuprina. Next base: position 24,971,298 of record NC_060951.1, read on the forward strand.
CTAAACTAATGTTGTTGAATGATAAATTGTTATGATGAATAGTTAATTTTTGCATCATTATTTTTAATTGAAATAATTATAATAATATAATTTGTCTTTTAGGAAAATTGTTTATGAACTATGAACCTTGTTAAATTTGTCACTATTCGATATGAAAGGCTAACTTTAGTATGAGTACTATATGAAGAATGTATAGTCTGTCGCTACCCTTATGATTATATTTTGTTAATTTGTTGATGAATAAAATATGTATTTTCAGAAAGAGACTATATAGTGACTCGTGAACTGACAATTTCCGATTTTACTTAGTTGAATATATATAATATAAGAGCTCTAAAGAACTAGACTTGACTTAGTCAAAATATGTAAGTCGATACGACGATTGGTATACTTTAAGATAGTTAATATCAACCCTACTTTTCTAGAATAAAAATCTAAATTTTGGTATAAAATCCCATCAAAAACTTACATTAAAAACCTGTTCTTTTTGACTTATTCATTAGCATTTTACCTCATTATGTTAACACGCTGGTGACATTAAAGCTGTTTACACTTTCGCTTACAAATCTCGACATATATAAGTACTTACAAATAAAGGTTTTAAATGATGTTTTGTTTTAAAAACAAAAAAATTATCTTTTACTTAGTTATTTTGTAACGTAAAATGTGCAAATAAAATGTAAAAACTTAAAATAAAGTACTTTATAATATTACCTAAAAGTAATGCAGACGGTAGGTAGTAGTAATTCAAAAGTAAGTTTTTATGTAGGTACAAGAAATTAGCCAGTTTTTGGTGGGACAGTTCTGTAGTTCTTTGATCACTGGTAAGTTCTTAAAGATCGATGGTTACACAATGGCGGTGAATCATTTTTTCGTATTAACACTGTTTTAAAGGCAACTTTAAAACAGCTCTATTAATACTTTCTTTTATAGTTCCTTCCAGAGGCATTTTGCCTTAAAGGAAGTCCTTATCATAGTGTTATTGCAATTACGGAGAAAAGTCAGCCTGGACTATAAACTATAAATGATGGTATGATTTGATATGAAGTCGAACCAGACAATCACCATGGGAACCTTTAAACTCAATGCAAACTTTGTTTCATATCGGTTTTGGAGTGGTTCCTTTGGGGTGCACGTGGTGGCGGAAAGAGAAAGACAGATGCATAATAAAGTCTACAATTTAGAGAAGTGTTTGATTAAGCATTGGAAATGAGTTCATGTTAATTTTAAATGATACAGAATGGAAGAAGTGTTTGCGGAACTTAACCACCCGTACACTTGTAGTAAGTATATCGGATGATTATTTCTTAAAGTTGTGTCGAGTGAATGAGAGGTGTGCTGGCTTGAATGGTGATAGATGAAAGGTATCTTACACAGAAAAAATTGTCGGTAGTTTATTTTCAATTAACATGTTTTAATTTTCTTTATTTTTTATTTAAACAAATTATTATCTCATTTTTTGAAACTGTTTGAAACTAAAGTGTAAAATTTTGACTAAATTTTTAATTAATTCAAGTAATTTTTTAATTGATTGAAAAAAATTTTCTGGCCTTCTTTTCTATTTAAGATTTATTTTTAATATTTTTTTTTTGAATTTTTGTGCTAGCAATATTTATAATTCTTAAATAATCCATAAAATTTTAGGCATATAATATTCAAGTTTCTTTACAATTTATGAAACACTTTAAGTATATGTTAAATTGTGTCAATAAAGTGAAAATTTTTGAAAATGCTGAACGCATTGTTAAAGGTCTAGTATTCCTTTAACGTTGTGTGTAATCGATTAATAATTTGATTGTCTTAATCACATTCTTAATTGATTTATAAAAAATTCTCTATCAAACAGTTTAATTTAGTTGATTAATAAATTAATAAAAAATCAATTTTATATTTATTAAATATTTAATTTATACAATTAATGAATTAATCAAATTTTAATCTTGTCTCAATTATTGACATTAATTGTTCTGATTAATTCGTTATTTGGGAAAAAATATATATTTTTACTTTTTTACAAATTTGGTAATTGATATCATCAATTTGGTTATAAGTGCAAAACTTGCTTGATACAATTATTTTGATAATTAAAACACATTTTCAGTTTTTTCTGTGTATACAAATGATATCTTTGAATTTTACTTCTATACCAAGTATGTTCAGGGTTTATTCTATACAAGTTTTCGGCTTCAGAATACGTCTCTAGATGCGTTTCCAGTTCAACAGAACGGGTCAGTAATGATCAGAGATAGCTTGAGTATTTGTTAGAGTATTCAATTATTCGGGTTTTTGTCTTATTCGGTTTATTCGACAAATAATTATTTGGGGTTTTAAGATGGCCGGTTAATAATCGGATAATTCAAAATTATTCAGTTAATCGAATAAAAGGCAAGTGTATATTGTTTTAATAATTATTTCTTTTCTACAATTATTTTCTTACAATAACAAACAAAATTATGATTTTTCACCACTTTTAATTTAATTTTATTAATTTTTTTCTCAATTATTAAAAATTATTTATTTTTTATGTTTTTGAGATTCATCAACGAGTTTCAGAATTCATACGTTCCGATGACCTAGTGTATAACTATGTATTACTAAAGAACTTATTAGAAATACTATAGAAACTGTTCCTCAAAGTTGGATGTAGAAGTAAAAGCGATATCATTATTTTCAAAATTTCTTTTCAGAAATCCGAAATGATTTTGCATAAACCCATTCTAAGAAGTAGATAAATTAGAACAACTTACAACAACAATGTTTCTGAAGTATTGTTATAAAAATCATTCAATAAACATTCCTTATTATAAAAAAGAACTTAATAAATTAATACAGAAATTTAATTTATCATAAAAATATTGAATTTTAATATTAAGTTTTTCTTAATCGGTTAATTGATATAAATTATTCGGTTTATTCGTTATTTGAAATTTGGCAATTTTCATTCATTCGAGCGATTAATCGTCAAAAATTAATCGATTAACCGATCGACGATTAATCGTTTGAATACCCTAGTATTTGGGCAATGTAATTATTCATGGACCGACAAAACACAAAAATTGATCCCGGTATTTAAGAAACTCAAAGTTTCGGTGGTGAGTCCTTTAGTCAGCTCATTCTGTGCACAGAAAAAATTATCGGTAGTTTATTTTCAATTAACATGTTTTAATTTTCTTTACTTTTTATTTAATCAAATTTTTATTTGTCCTAATTATCTCGTTTTTTGAAACTGTTTGAAACATAAGTATAAAATTTTGATTAAATTTTTAATTAATTCAATTAATTTTTTAATTGATTGAAAATTTTTTTCTGGCCTACTTTTCTATTTTAGTTTTATTTTTTAATATTTTATTTAAATTTTTTTTTGCGAGGAATATTTATAATTCCTAAATAGTTAATAAAATGTTTGGCATATAATATTTAAGTTTCTTGACAATTTGTGAAACACTTTATATGTTAAATTGTGTCAATAAAGTGATAATTTTTGTAAATGCTGAACGCATAACGTTGTGTGTAATCGATTAATAATTTGATTGTTTTAATCACCTTCTTAATTGATTTTTAAAATTTTCTCTATCAAACAGTTTAATTTATTTGATTAATAAATTAATAAAAAATCAATTTTATATTTTTTAAATATTTAATTTATACAATTAATGAATTAATCAATGTTAAATCTTGTCTCAATTATTGACATTAATTGTTTTGATTAATTCGTTATTTGGAAAAAGTATATATTTTTATTTGTTTACAAATTTGGTAATTGATATCATCATTTTGGTAATAGGTGCAAAACTTGCTTAATACAATTATTTTGATAATTAAAACTCATTTTCAGTTTTTTCTGTGTGGGTGTTGAAAAATACCTACTACAGCTGTGCACAGGATTTACGTAAAGTACTCTGATATCTTTGTCTAGTTTATTAGGAATGCGTATGATTTTTATGTCATATAGCATTCATATCCCACCAAGCTATTGTTCTTGGGATCATTATGAAGTGTTTCATTAAATCAGCTTAAATACATATGTTCAATTCACAATCAAGTTGTATGTTGTATCTGCAAATGTGTAGTAATAGTGATTGTGAACAGATCTTTGCAGTACTTCATAAGTTGATGTTCGCAATAAATAAAACAATCAAAACATGCATAATAAGTGAAATAAACCATATTAATTTCTTTTAATTTAAAATATTATTGTCATAGGAGTTGTATAAAGTTTTTGCTACAACTTTGTCGTATCTGCTGACATACTGCGCTACAACATCGATTGTGAATGAATAGTTTACTTTCGTTAACATCAAGTAATATCATTAATTGATTTGTATAACATGAAATTTAGTTCAACAAGTGTTAAGTGTTAAAAAAATTGTAAACCTTTAAATCATTCTATAAATACCTCTAAAATATATTATACACCTAATCATTAAGAGCTTCTCACAAATTTATACAACTATTTACAGATTTACCAAATACCAACTACAACTACCAACAACTATAAACCTCATCATAAAAATCATTTGCGAATTTTAAAATTCCGTACAAATCTCTTTTCTATTTTTAATAATAAAAATTCTTTATGGAATATTTTTCAATTACATGAACATGATTTCTCCAGCAACATAGTCATCAGGAAATTTCATATGAACCATAAATGCTGCTGAATCAAAACATGGATAATATAGACTGAAAAAAAGAAAGCAAAAAACAGTAAAAGAAACCCAAACAGAATACATACGAACACAAATGATTATGAATGAAATAAAATCATTTTTGAAATTATAACGACGATATGAAATGTGAAATGAATAAAATGAAGCGTATAAGTGTAGAAGGCAAAAAATACATTGAAATATCCCAAAGATACTCAAACACACAGATACAACTTTAGGAAAAGCAGCGATACAGCCATGAGATAAAAATTTAAACAGGTTTTTGCACTTCTTCTACTCTAGCTTCCTTGTAGACAAACAAATGAAGGCAATCATAAGCAAAAATTTATTAAAACGGATGCGGAAGTTCAAAAAGTTGTGTTAGCATAAAAATATTTATTAAGAATAATGATTATCGTCATAGTAGACATGAAAACATTGTTTGTTGGAATTTAGAAGAAAAATTTTCATTGGTAATGTTTGTTGTAGACAAATTTTGTTAAACTAGAGAAGGAATAACATATTGGGAAGGGTTTTAAGATAGTAGGGCGCCATGGTAATAACATCCTTGAAAATTTCAGATATTCTTTAACAGTTTATGGCGACGTAAGGATTCCGCGT
>NC_060951.1:25293230-25330563 GCF_022045245.1 Lucilia cuprina
TTAAAATTTAAAATATTTTCATAAAAAAAAAACCAAATGAATTGAACACAATTTCTCCTAAACGAATCTAAACAGAAATTAGCATAAAACCTGTAGGTTTTTATTACATTCTATAAGCTAAGTTTTGCAGATTTTAGAAAGTGATTCTGAGCCGATTGGTATACTTTAAGGTAGGTCTATGACCAATATTTTTGGGTGTTACAAACAGCAGCACAAACGCATAATACCCTCCTCACTATAATGGTGTAGGGTATAAATATGGGTGAGAAAATTCCATAAAGCCACTTGGAATAATGAAACCGTAGGTAGAACCACAAAGATCCTATGGGGTGAGTAATAGGATAAGAGTAAGATGAGAAATCTTATCAAAATTAGCAATTCTGAAGTTATTATGATGGTACGTGTTTTGAGTAAACACAAAGGATTACGAGATGTAGAGCAGGTGAAGAGGACAGTGAAACTCTGGAACACTTTCTTTGCCAAGATCAAAGTATCTTGGAAGTGATGTTATTCCGGAAAATAATTCACTCAGTAAGTACGGGCCCGATAGTGGCCTAGCATATTTCATCAGATTTGATGTAGTATATAAAGCACATACTGTTTTATAATGATCTAAATATCAATTGGAAGACAATGAAAATTTCTAAATCAGTTTCAAAATGTTGATGTCAAAAATGTTTGTCGAAACGAATTATAAATTTTTACAGAAATTTTTAATAATAGAGGGAAATATTTTTGTTTTTAAATATGTATACGAAATCGGGAAAGTCTTATAAATTAGAATATGATGTTAAATAAAGTAATCGTTAAAGAATATATATGACATAAAACAACATAATATTGATGTTACAAGTTATAACAATAAAATTATTTAGGGCATTTTAAATTCTATTTAATCGAATAAAACATTTTATACCTATTCATTAGTACTCACTAGTTCGTCTGTAACTGTGGTTGATTTAATAACATATTTTATTATAACAAAAAAAATAAAAAAAATGTTTTTTTTTATTATACATAAATATTACCATATAAATTGATATTTGTATATTATGATTCTCAATTTAATGTTTTTTATGTTGCTTGTTTTTATTTTTTTGTTTTTTTTTTTTTTATTCGAAAAAGCAACAATATTGTGTAAAATATGTTAATGAATTTTTAATACCATGTGTCAGTGTTTCCTTTCACAGAAAAAAAACTGAACACAGAACGTGAACCACAAAACGACACAAATAACAAAAACTGAAAAAAATAATAAATAAAACACCAGCAACAAAAATCTAGGCTGTTGTCAACAAATTTATTATACATATTAAAATTATAATAATATTTTTTCCTATTTTTTCGTTTAATTTATTCCATTTTTAAATCCACTTTATTAATAATGCACTTTTTAATCAAATTTATTATTTAAATAATATTTTTATTATTTAAAAAAAAGTTTTATTTAAAATTATTAAATTGAATTATTTTGCTTTAAACCAAAAACTAAAGCCATATGCTAAGCCATCAACCATCATCCTAAATAGTATTTATTATACATTTTTTTATTTAATTAAATTAAATTTTATATAAAATTAATTCTATAACAAAATGTAGGCAATTAGGATCCTAACAAATAATATAATAGTTTAAACCAAATAATATTTTGGCTTCCGTTTCCGTTTAACTTGCAAAAAAGTGCATTTCTTAAATAAACAACATTTATTATATTTTTTTAATATTTAAACATTAGAATAAAAAATATAAAAAATTAGTAAAAAAAAAATAAATTTTCAATATTGATAGAAAAGAGATTTAATACAAGAGAGTTTCTTCTAATTATTTTGAAAATTTCGATCACAGTTTACATGGACGCGGAATGGAAGACTTATAAACGGCCTGACATAATAAAATAGTCTCAGAAAGAGATTCTGAAGAGATTGGTGTAGGAAGGTGTAGATCAAATATTGTAAGATGTTACAAACATCAGCACAAGGCCATACTGCCAATATAGTGCTGTAGGGTATAATTACTAACTAACTAACAAACTAACTAACTAACTAACTAACTAACTAACTAACTAACTAACTAACTAACTTACTAACTTACTAACTAACAAACTTGTATATTGTAGTATATTCTTCCTTCCAGATATAGAGGAACACACACTGAACATTTCAAAATGATCGGTTCAGTAGTTTAGCCTCCTATAAAGTACAAATAAACACACATGCATTGATTTTTATACCCTACACCACTATAGTGGGGAAGATATTATTCGTTTGTAACACCCAAAATTCTAGACCCACCTTAAAGTATACCAATCGGCTCAGAATCACTTTTTTAGTCAAGTTAGCTATGTCCGTCGGTCAGTCTGTTCGTCTGTCTGTCTGTGTGTCCATAACCTTGTAAGCACGCTACAAGTCGCAATTTCCAAGATAATTTAATAAAATCCGTCTGTCCATCCGTCCGTCTGTCTGTCCATGTAAACCTTGTGTGCCGCTACAGGTCGCAATTTCCAAGATAATTTAATAAAATATGGCACATACTCTTTTATTGGACGAAATGGTTAAAATTCGTCCATTATTTCGCCTAGCCCTACAAAAATAACTTTGAGGTAGACGTAAATTCCTCTATCGGAACTTATATAGATAGGTTCATAATTACCCTTACTCTCCTATGAGGCCTTTTGTAGAAAATATCTTTTTTTTTCAATAATACGTAAAAATATTCCACAGTACGGTTAAAGAACAAATTAAATGTTTTATTTATTTAAAAAGTATCCATTTTTTAACATACTGACTGGTGTGGGGTATCATATAGTCGGCAATGTCCGACTATACATTTATACTTGTTATATATAGTATGTATTGATTACTTGTTATATAATATTATTTGTTATATTCAAGAAAACAACATTTTTTATATAATTAAATTTATTTTCTAATAAATTTTTATAAAAATTTTAAATGAAAAACTAACAATTACATAAAACATTAAAAGAAAATATTCTTAAATGCATTTAAATAAGAAGATTAAAGTTTTTCTAAAGATAAAATTCTATTTTTTATGGTAAATAATAAATTTTATTTAAGTTCTCTTAACTAAAAAATAACAAGAAAATATATTTAAATTTTTAATTAAAAAATAAAATTTTCAATTTTCTAAAAATATTTATCTTAAATAGCAAAAATATAACAATTAATTATAATGAGTTGCCATTATTAATAACGATTATGATCATTAACGTCTGACATTGTAATTACTTGATAATTATTAAAATTAATTAATTATTTTTGTATAAACAACAAAAATAAACAATAAACATATAATGTGTACATATATAGTAAAATAATATAATAAAACTTTAATTATTGTATAACAAATAATAAACAATTAAAAATATATTCTATGGAAGTGGAAAAAACGTGCGAAGGTGAAATACTAGGAAAAAAATATAATAAAGTAAGAAAAATACACGATAAAAACAAAATAAACTAAAGAGCAGTAAAAATAAAATAGTTTCCTTTTTAATTGGCATTAGCAGTTATAATTGGACAAACATAAAGCAACTAATAAAGTCAACGGATTCTTAGTATTTGTAAATTTTGTTTTCTATTGCACAATTTTAGACGTTTAAGAAATTTTTTGAAGGGGGGTTTGTATGGGGGCTAGGGTCAAATAAGGCCCGATCATTACGAAAATCGAAATGTCATATATAAAACTTATTTGTGCCAATTTTTAGAGAGATAATAGTATATTTGACGTAATTATGGTATAAAAAGCCCAAATCGGGAGGTACGGTTGTATGGAGACTAGGTGAAATAATGAGGGCTCTACCTCTTTCGCTCTCTATCGTGCTTTAAATAGACAGACAGAATGACAGACGGGCAGACATTGCTAGATTGTCTTAGAATTTAATAAGAACACAGAATTTATATACCTATGTGATCAATATTTCGATGCGTTATAAACGGAATGACAAAATCAACATAACTACTATCTATTTTGAATGTGGGTATAAGAAACCATTATACACCCATCTTTTTTGATGATAGATATAAAAATCGTTAATAATGCAGCATATGCGACAAAATTTCGCAGAGTAATGTTTTGTATCCTCTTAAATTCAATAGTTAAATCCAATAGTTCGACATAAACATATTTTATACGCACCAAAATCTTTATACTTAATTTTAAAAGAATCGGTCCACAATTCCAGCTTACCCCCAAATGAGCCCCCCTATAGAAATAACGTACACTACCGCACGCAGAGAAAGAGCATGATTGTGGTAACCATGTTCTAAGAGCAACATATTATGGTTAAAATTATGACTATAGTCTAAATATATTATGGTTATTTTAACAAGTTTAAGATATCATATTATGATTAAAAATCAGCTTAAATATTTTATCATAGTATTTTTTATTTACCATAATATTGTTTGTTATACATTACTATATTATGATCCAATATGATCAAAATTTCCTTAAAAAAATATGTATCGAAATCAAATTTATTTTTATTACTAATTCAGAAGAATTACAGTTTCTGAAAAAGTAAAAACCTACATTACACGCCTTGATTTACAAATTTCAATTTGATTCACAAAAACATAACTACATTATTCTATACAAAGTGAAGTACTTATACATATAATGGTTTAAACCAAGTGAGAATTATTTCAACACTGAGGAGTTGTTTTGTTGTTGTATCAACAGACATAGAATAACAAAACATATAATGGTTATTTATATCAACATAACATACAGTGGTTATATAATATATAGCAACATAACATATAATGGTTATTTGTAAGTTTAAATATTTTTCAATAACATAATATGTTTTCATCGTTTCCATTACTTAGATATTGAAAAAATAGTTATTTTTCAAATTTATAATTGCCATGAGCATGAAAATATTTACAGTAACAACAATATTGTTTAAATAGAATTAAGATAACAATTATACATTTTAGTTATAGTAACCATGTGGAACTATGTTCTTTCTCTGCGTGCGGCTTTAAAATAACTGTATGGTGCCGATATTTGACATAATAAGATTTTGTATAACCCCAAATCATTTTACGAGGATCGGTATATAATAAACTTTCTAAACCCCTTTCAGCGCTTTAGAAAATTACTTTAACGCTCAGTACTAGTTTAACATAAATAAGGACTGAAATCTTTCTACCGACTTTGATAAGAATTGGTTCTCATAGAAGATATTTACTTTAAAATATGAAGTAATGTAAAATACCGTTACCTCAACAAATTTAAATTTCGATACGGTTATCTGTTCACCGTTTTACTTTGTAAATCTCATATTTATGCACCGATTTTAATAATAGATAATTTAGATCCCAAAGATATCTGGGGTCTGGAAAATCTGCATTTCAACAAACATGCAGATAACGGAGATACGGTATGGGGACGGAAAATTAATACACAAATATTTTTTGCAGTCATTTAATGAAAATAATCTGTTAAATTAAATTTATTTTATCCTGCAAATTACCTATTAAATTTTAAGCAAACAAGTTGTATTCATGGAATAAATAAACAACCACTTCGAGGAATTGTTTTATTAATTAAGTTAATTAAAAGTTATTTTATAAATTTGCAAAACTTTAATAAAATAAATTATATATATTATTTTCAAATACTTTGATTAATTTATAATGAAAGCGAAAAAATAATGCAAATAGAAAGAATTGCTATGAAATTCCAAGAAGACTACTTTTAGTATACTTTACAAAAAGGTTAAAAGGATACAGCACATCCTGTTGTTTCTTTGCATTGAAATGTTTCAACACAAACGATGAAATCTAATCAACAGACAACGTGGAAATTTATGAAACAATTAAAAAGATTTAATTTTACTAGATCCTTAAGAAAAAGACACAGGCGAAGAGAGCAAAAAGAAACATTCTAAAGATGAAAAAGGTGTTGGATGTACCGAAGAAAACTGTGTACATTTTAAATATTTAAATAATCACAAACTTAACATTCATTACATTTTCTATAAACGCGGCCAAAAGACTAAAAATTTTTTTAAAACTGTGTCACAGGGTTAGAGTTGAGGGTTGGTTTTTGGGGGTGTTGGGCCATATAAAATAAAATTTAATATTTTCATAATACAACAACAACAGGCTGCACAAATTAAATCGTAAAGTGAGAATGTTGATTGTAGCATAGTGAAATATTCAGACTGCTGCTGGGTTGGCGTTTATTAGAAACTAAATATTATTACGGAAGCTGCTGATACGTAATTAACTTTATATACGTTGTACTAATTAAAAGACAATTTAACAAGGATACTATTACCTCCAAGGAAGCACAACCTCAACATAACTAAAACAGCAACATTAGCACCAACAACAGCAACAATAATAACATCCGAGTTATAGCATAACGAAAAGCATCATCTCTATGATTCATAATGAAAGAAAGCATTATTATGATGTCTATAAGGTGTGGGGGAGGTTTGAGTAAATATACTAAAAGTATAAAAACGACCTTAAGCAATATTTAACACCTGCTATTATGGTGTTTATTTAACCTTTTTGCTTTTTAAATTAAAAAGAAATTTTATATTCATTTAATAAAATACTAAAAATAAATAATTTTTATGTTCAATAAATATTCTCAGCATGATTTAGTATACAGCTGCTTGTATTCACATAAATAAAATATGACTTGGCTATTTTATTTAAAGGCAAACTAAAATAGTATTACATTAATTGTCAAGAAAAAGAAATATTTTTAAATATACTACAGGTCTGTTAAATTTTTAATATATTTACTTATTTATGAAATTATATTTCACAGTAGGGCCTTAGAATAACGTCATTGCGATTTCTTCCTAATTAATTTATTTATGACATTTGTATTTCGGGATGACTCTTGTATGGGAAATAGTTGATATTGCTCATTCTTAATACCAAACAAATTTTATCTATGTAAAATAAGAGTGCAAAATATCAGCACTCTCGCTCCCTTCGCCTGGAGTTTATGCTGCTCTCAACAGACAGATAGATGGACGGACGTTGCTAAATCATGTTAGACTTTAATAAGAACCAATATTTTATATATGTATGGATTCAAACTGTAGCTTTACAGAAAATAATTTAATTTTCGCTTTCTAATGTGGAATTTCATACAATAATCTCTAAAATGGATCAAAGGACTAGTCATTGACACAAGTTGTATTGTATTTTTATCCGCAAAAAAACTTTTGATTATATTACTTTATTCTGATACTTGTTTTGAAAGCCAAAATTATTTATAAAATAATGTTTAACAATTCACAATGTAAAGAGGAAGATTTAAATTGTACCTCATATGCACAACGGGAAGCGACCAGGGATTCCACACTGGGCAGCGATTCCTTGAATGATCCTCATAGAATTTGGAGGAGTTAGTTAGTTAGTTTGAAAGGAGGATATACATATATACATCAAATCGGAAGAAATACACATAGGGCTCTATCGGGCCTGTTGTTCGGTAGTGGGGGTACTAACATTTATGCAGGTGTAGAACTGATTTTAACCAGGTCCAGAAAAATTTATATAAAGTGAGCTTTGAATATGCACCTCGTTGTGACCAATTATGGACCGATCCGGAATAAAATGTCGTATAATATTTAATGTGCACTCATAACAAATTTAAGTCGATTTTTATCCCAATTGCTTTATTAATAAATTAATATGTGCCTATGGGCCTATCAGGAAAAAATATTTCGGAGAGTGATTCCTATGTACACAAAACATATTTGTATCAAACTTTATACCGATAGCTTTATTATTCAAAGAAATATATAAGTTTAAGTGATTTTCGAAAGTGGCCCTTTTATGAGAGCTATGGCCACTTTCGGTCCTATCCAAAAAAAATCTCGTAGAGTATTTCATAAAAAAACAAGACAATTTGACACAAATAGAATTGCATCAATATAGTTTTTTTTTACAATGAAATATATTCGTTTAGTTGGTTTTCTACAGTAGACCTTATATAGGCACTATGATCAATAATGGACCGATCCTGAAAAATTATGTATAATGATTTAAATGTACACAATACATACGAAAGTCGAATTTTATCATGACAACTTTATAATTCAATGAAATATATGCGTTTAAGTGATTTTGGAAAGTAAAAATTATATGGATGCTATGACCAATAATGGACCGATCCGAAAAAAATTTTTGTAAGGTGAAATATACGCGTTTATGTGGTTTTCGAAGGTAGACCTTATATGAGAGGTATGACCAATAACAGACTGATTCGGGAAAAAATTGGTGGAATGGTTCACATTTACACACAACGCATGTGCGTTTAAGATTTCGGAAGTGGAACTTATATGGGAGCTTTCACCAATTGTGGACCGATTGAGATCTTCGTCGGTAGTATAATTTCTATTCGTATTATATATATATGTACAAAATTGTTTGTGGATATCACTATTTGAGGAAATTATTAACGATAAACTAATTTCCGGGAATATATACCTTTTCATGGAGGCTATAGGAAATTGTGAACTAATTATTATAATTTTCAACATAGTGAATAATTTCGGTGAATTTGGCTATCTTCCTTTGCTTAGTATTAACGTGAGCGTGTTTTAGGCAGACAGACAAGCGGACATAGCTAAATCGATTCAAAATTTCATATGGACCCAGAATATAAATACTTTATTAGACATTCTTATCAAAATAATCAACATTTGTATCTACACGAAAGATTGATTCCTGATGAAAATCGGCGGAGTACCAGTCGGACCAGAATCATTTTCCGAGTCAATTAATCCATGTTAACCATGTCCACATGCTATAGGTAGAAATTATCAATATAACGCTATTGAAGATAGTTAAAATCGGTCAAAAACATAGTTTTAAATAAGTCTAAATGATACTGCTGATTTTTATAATGATCGGGCCTTTTATGACCCTAGCTACCCACCATACAAAATCTCCATGACGAAATTTTTTGAAAATCAGTTTATTTTTTTAATTAAAAGGTCTATTTTTGAGTCTGTTCCCAAGCAAACCTTCAGATAGTGACTTTAATTCCAAAATTTTCCTAAATAGCGGTGAAAAGCGGAATTAATGCTTAGATTTATATAAACCTAAAGCCTTCTACGAAATTTAATAATGATTGGTCCATATTTAAACCTATCCCTCATACAAAGCATCTTTCAGAAAAACAGATTTTGAAAGATGGAAACCAGTTGCAGCAATATAAAGTACATATTTGTCAAAAATTTCAGCCCTCATTTGTTTTCAACAGGCGGACATGGTTGATCGTCCTAGCCTAATATTTCGAGGTGTAATAAAACGGATTGACAAAATCAATGTGTTAATGGTATGTTTCATTATATTATAGAAATTAAGATATTTGTTCTTTTTTTACCAGAGCTAATAATTTATTCATGGATTTGTTGAAATTTCTTGATTAAAGTATTAACTAAATTATCTTATCAAAAACGTTAATTACCTGGTAAGGGATTAAAATAAGTATGTAATAAAATTTCTTACGTTATTATTTTCACATAGAGTTTTCATTGGAGCCAAGTTTTTACCACTGTTGCTTACAAGTAATTAAAAAAGTCGATCAATTTATTCTATAAATTATCATGATTTCTATAAAAGACTTAATAGTATCCAGTGGTTGTAATATTCACTTCATAATTTAGTGTTTTACATAGTAATTAAAAAAAATTAAACTAAAACAATATTTATGCAAAAGAATGAAAAAAAAAACAACATGTAATAATGTAATATTTCTCTTCATAATTCAAAATAATATTTATTAAACAAATATAAGTATAAAATTAAAATCATAAATCTTAGAAAACAAAAAAAACGTAATAAACTAAAGCACAAATATTTATTAACTAGAAATGCAAACAGAAAAAATCCAACAAAACTAATGACTAGAGAAGGCCAATCTAATGTATGTACTAGCGGTTGGCTGTGTTAGTAAATACACCTTCAACTAACGGTGAAAAACGTACAACTACATCGAAAAATAAACATGCAGCAGTACATAAATTATGTTTTTTTTTTGTTCTCTTACCATTTCTCTATTATTTTTCATTTGGGGTGAATATAAAAAAATACGCGCCTTAAAGTATGCAATTTTTAATGGTACATTGTGCGTTGCGATTATTATAATACAGGAAACAGAAATATGAATGAGATATATTGTTGTACAGCGGCAACAAAATGAATCTTTATTATTCGAAAAATGCAAGGTATTATGTTGTTATTATTAACACAACTTTATTAGCCAACCTACTGTTTATAATGGTGTTTGTTAACCATTAATTTTAATTAAAAAGTTATAAAAGATTTTCGTTTCTTTAAAAAGATTGCTATTAGAACACATGGTCTAAGTTAGAAATTAGAAAATTAACATATTTGCTTAGAAAATATTGTGGTACAGTATAATATTTGACAAATGTTTTAAAATTAAAAATTGTTTTCTAAAGAAATAAAGTACTTTTTTCTAGTGAAATTTTCTCAAAATTCTAAAATTAATAACTCTAATACTATTTTTTTCTAGAAAATACATTTATTCTTCTAATTAATTTACTTAAATTTTTTGCCATGATAAATATTTCAAATTTTCCTTTGGTATTAAATGCTGAAGTGTATAAAAAAAGAAAATCTTAAATAATTCCATCATTTGTTCCATTAATCCTAGACATTTTTTGTAATACAAAATATTCTATTAGTTTGTACAATTTACTGTTTTAAGTGCGTATTATTTTTCTACATGAATATATTATGTTTGCTGTAAGTAAGCCAACTTAATAGAGAGAGAGCCAACAAACAACAAAGAATTATTAGCCATATTTATTGCCAAACATTTTGTGCGTCGAGACAATGAGACAAACCAGCATCTGCAGCACTCAATTGATCCCTTTCCATGAAATCTACGTCTTATTGGCAACAATGTAAAATTAAATCTCTTCACCCATTTGCAGAACTTTTATGCGCGTTTTAAAAGCAAAAGTGTGGAAAATGAAAATGAACGAACAAACTGAAATATATTTTTTTTTTTTTCAATTTTTCACTTTAATTGAATTAAAAATTTCATTCGTTGCGCTTATGAAGCATTTATAAAGCTTATTGTTTGATGATGATGATGATATTTTTTGTGATTATATTATATTTTATTGTTCACTATTATTATTGACCAATAATTTTTTTTTCAATCACAAAAACAAAAAAAAAGTTAGCACAAAAAATTCACAAAGTGAAATATTTTTACAAAGTGAATATAATTACTTCGAAGTTGATTAAATCATGTCCATCTGTCTGTCTGTTCGTCTGTTTCTCTGTCTGTCTGTCTGTCCGTCCGTCTGTCTGGGTGTTTGTTGAAATCAGTATTTAGAGGACCCCAGATACCGGCGAGATTCGTTCTACAAAAGGTACTTTTCGAAGTTTTTCTAATATTAAACCTAAAAATATGAAATTAAGTATTTAGAGTCTGAATTAGGTAAGAACCCATAAAAGGGAACTTTTTGGTACTTTTTCGTTTTTTTAAACAGTACTTTTGAACTCATATTAGACATCAATGGGAATTTTTTGGTACTTTTTCATTCTGCAAAAGTTACTTTTTGAATTTTCTATAATATTGAACCTAGAAATATGAACTTTTCGGTTTTCTCTTTTGAACTTTCTACAATATTGAATCTAGAATTGAATCTAGAAACATGAATTTAAGCATGTTGAGACCGAAGAAAGTGATGTAAGAGAAGAGTTTTTGGTACTGACTGTTTATTCAACACACCATGGTGAAGGGTATATAAGATTCGGCGCAGCCGAATATAAAACTCTCATTTGCTTATGGTACCATTACATAGGCATACATTTTAAAAAGATTAAATTTTGAGATCCAGTTATACTTTTCTAAAGGATTAAGTAAACCTTAAGTAAAAATATCTCGATAATGAAAAAAGATATGTCAGATGTTGAGCCTTTTTTTAAGCTGACTGAATTTACCTTCAGATGGCATACAAGGTAGTTTTGGCTGTTATAATGTCTCAAAAAGTGAGAAAATTCAAACTTCGGAATATATCAAATCCCAGATGTTGTCTGGGTAACAAATTTGTCGGCCTGTGTTAATTATATCTAAATGGACCTGTTTCTCAGAGTCGTTAAAAAAAACATTTTATATATGCACATGTCAAGAGCAGATGCGACATGTAAAACATGGTTCCGATTTGGTGAAGTAATATTCTAAGCATCTCCTTTATAATTCTTTCGTGCAGAAATTTAATGTATATAAATCTGTTCAGTTCTCCAAAAAAAAAAAAAAAAAAACATAGTGAATGAACTCACCCGGCTTAATTTAATTGTTCTGTTGCTCCGAGTTCTTTATTTTGCGCTTGTTTAGTGTTTGAATCCATAAATTTTAATGGGCTTATCGAACGAAAAAAAACTGCTACTTATATTATCGAACGATTTTAGTAGTTGCATTGGACCAAAATTCTTAACTACTCCTACACATTCTCTACGAAAGTAATGGATCCTTTTGTTGTCTTAACACACGTTCTGATTATAATATTCTTAAGTAAAATGTAAGGAAATTTATATTATTTATTTATTTATTTATTTATTTATTTATTTATTTAGATAAAGAGATATAGGTTGGCTGCCATCTTTGAACTCGACTAACTAAAGGAGCAATTTTTGGCGCTCTTTTTATTTGCAAATATATTTCATTAGTATTTTCCCATTGAAAAGTATGACTAAATCTTTAGATTTAGGTACCCCGATCGTAGTTTTTAAAAGATTCATAAATAATATGTTCTACGATCTCGCTCAGGCAAGACGAAAGTATGAACCAACTGGTATTCAAACGAGGAAGACATTGCCAACGCTTGATAATAAGTGCACGGACCATCTTCTGAAACATAACCGATATTAATTCAGAAAAATTATAGCTGTTATCACGGCTCATTGTAAATTTTATAACACCGCACTGTGACTTGGAATACACCACAATGATTAATGAGAAGCTGTAGAAATTAGAAAAAATATAAATTATCTTCTATATCAATGTCCGGCAATGGGGAGAAATTTGATTCCGATATCCGGGCCATCCAATATTGAAAATAACTTTAAAACGTTTAAAGTCATCACTCTTTTAAAACTCCTTTCTAAAAGTTATACACTAACAATTCATTATATTTTTTACTCTCGTGAAAGGCAACACAATTTTTTATTTTTGTGGCGTTGTGATTTTTTCGATTTTTTTTATTCTTGCAAAAGGGAAATAAAGTTGTCCGTCGTTGTTGGGTAAAAATTTTTGATTAGAGTTTGTTTATCTGTCTGTTTGTATATTGGTTGGTTCGTTGGTTTCTATTTGGTCGGTTGTTTAAATGAAGTTTTTTAAAGTTTTACTAGTATTTTTTTAACATGTTGATGTAAAGAAGATACGCTTTAAATTTTCTACACACAATTTGCCACCCTTAGAATTTGTTAAATTGTAAGAAGCCAAGTGAAAGTGTTGTTACAACTGGGTGCTAGGAAAAAAACCTAACCAAACCGAACCGAACAGCAAACATAAGAAAATTTGGGAAAGGAGTAGAAAAGTGGAGGAAAAAAAGGAAACGGAAATCTAAAGTTAAATGAGTTCATTAACAGGATGAAGAAAATACTTCTAAAAACATTTTACGCATTTTTTGTGGTTTCATAAGCATGAAAATTAAAACATTTATAATTTTCAAATTTAATAAAAATTATAACTGAACGTTGGTTGTGTTAATGTACGAACCGAAGAAAATGTGAATGACTAGAGTAAATAATAATTAAATATTTCCGGAAGACCCCAGATATCTTTTGTTGCGTTTGGCGTTAGTTGTTGTTTAAATACACTTTGGTGAAGAATATATAAGATTCGGCAAAGGCGTATATTATTTTTATTCCAAACCTTATCTATTCTTATCTATTTAACCCTTTTAAAGTTTCGCTGCACAATTCAGGCGATAATTTTCAAAAGGATTTATAACCAATTATAAGCAATCTTTTACATTCAATTCAAATTATTCAATCCATAAATAATTGTCAAACTTTTCAAAATATTTAAAACACAACCAAAAACTTTTTCAAACTTCAATTAAAATTTCCTACTTTTCTCATACTTAGCAAATATTTTACAAGCTGGCGTAGTCAATAAAAACGCATAAATTTATTACACACTAAGTTCAAATTATAAGTATTTCTATATATGTACTAAGACATTTGATTTATAACTTTTTCAACTCATAATACATGTAGTACCTTCAAAATCCCTTATAAAACTACTTCAGTTTTTAATTTTATATTGATCCCCCAAAAGTATGCATATAAATTTTATTTCTTATTATTAACTTTTAACAACTTTTAAATGGTTTGACAAGCGCACACTTTTCCTTCATTTTGCTTTATCAATTTAAAAGTTTTATTCTTTTCTAAAGAAAAAAAATTAAGAAGAAATCAAAAAAATAAAAGAAAAAAATACTTTTTTCTATTATAGACGCCACTTAAGGTGTCAACTTAAATGAAAAATATTTTTACTTTCACCAAAAACTAAATACACTTGCCAGGCAAAATTTATTATGCTCCGAAATAAAACGTTTGAACAAATTGTTATAAAATACATTTAATAAAATTCAAATCGACATTTAGTCAATAAACTTTGTTCGCCTGTAAGTATACTACACCAGCTTCAGTTACACAAATAGAAAGGAGTGAAGTAAATATAATCCGAAAAGAAAATTGCTAAACAAATTTAGAGCTTAAAGATAAAAAAATGGATGTAAACGAAGTTTATAAAGTTTTTAAATGTTCGTGTATTAGGCAAGATTGTTTAAAAGAAAATGTAAGGGCTTTTTTCCAATTTTTTGTTAAGAAAAATCCAATAGGCTTAAATTTAGAAAATTCTTAATAAAAAAGTTCAATAAATTCATAAGAAAAAATGAAGAGGAAAAATGCAAAGAAAAGCAAAAAAATTAAAATCTTAACTTTCTCTGAGGAAAGAAAAGTGCCACCGGAAGGAAACTTTTCAGCCACTGATGAGAAAAAAGGGAAAATTTTTCTTTTTAAAATACAGTGGGATGAAAAACTTTTGTTAAAATAAGGGCATGCAGCTAGTTTTCTACTTTTGATTCCAGAAAAATACATTAAAGACGGCATTGTTGAGAAAATTGCGTAATAGGACTATAAAAGCTTGGTAGCTTCCCAGTAGCTAAGGAAGAGTAGAAAAGTTGTTAAAGCTACTGTCTTTATTGTTGGTTTTGAAATTGGATCATCTTCATACTATCTAATTACTGTGGTGTATTTTAAACAGATATAAAGTAGTTATTTCATACATTACTTGGTAACAAGTGTTCGTAATTATAAACATTTTTTTATTTTGTTTAATACAATTTTGAGGCATTTGGATAGAGCGTATGTTTATCAAAAAATAATTTTGCGATTCTTACCCCTATTTTTTGGAATGAGTACTAGAAAAAATAACCTTCCAGCAAAAGTTATGTTGAATATAAGAGATAACCTACTTATTTTCTGGCCGTGCTTGCTTACAAATAGGGAATTACTTACATAATAAGGAGTTAAGTCACGGAATGACAGGCAGCGTAGGCTCAAGACTAATGCACAACCCGACAAGGAAAAGGAAATCACTGGTCTAAAGTCAATAGAAGGGGAGACAAACCCCAACATTACGGGAAGTCGATCTACCGGATATACTGGAAGATGACCACTCTTACGATGCCATGAATGAATTCATTTTTTCAAATGTAATTCTCATCATCTAATGACCCATTCCTGTGCATTCCTTTACCTCATTAAGCCCGCGCCACTACGCTACTGAGTTGGCTCTTTTGTTTTGGCCACAGCAGTTAGAGACATACCCAACAAAATGGATCAGGATCCCTCTTTTATGAGCCGATCTATGTGGCAAAGGAATACTTAATTAGTTCTAATATCTAATACATGGAGACTTTCCCGATCATTCAACAATTTTCGCATCAGTTCCATTCCCATAATCATAAAGATTACACTACGGCATGACAGACAACCATTGAATACTAACCTGACAATTCCCCAGCAGCTTTTCTAGGCATCCCACTAAGCTGTTCAAAGAGAATATATCAGTCCTTAAACTAACATTTTCTCCCCGCAATTTTGGGTATTAAACCACAGCCACTGCAATGATCAAAAAGAAACCTCAACCAACTGACCAGCCAGGACATAGTCCTGTGGGCAACTGGCCACCCGTAGTACCAGATTATCTGGTGCTCTTGTTAGACCCCATGCCAATCATTCCAAGGCGAAGCCGAGGTTACATTTGATATTACCAGTTTATAGTCCCAGCTCTTGTTAGACCCCATGCTAATCGTTCCAAGGCGAAGTCGAGGATACATTTGATATTACCAGTTTATAGTCCCAGCTGACTAGAGGTATTGGTAACAACTCTGTTCCCCGGGATTACAGTAACATCATGGTGGAATTTCACCAAGGTACCATGCCCCTGGGGGTCATAAGTATAGACTGATTCTATAAATCCAAACAGAAATGTTGTACAACGGGTGCATGTTACCTTAAAGAAATACCCTCAATTTGGTGTAATTGCATTCCGCCAGCAACTCTAGTCTGTCTGGAGCTGTGGGATGAATAAACGTAATGTTATGGTACCCAAATCAATGTAGTTTATCGAATGTTGTTCTTTACGAGCGTGTCGAATGAATGACAAGTGTGCTGGATTGAATGGCGATTGATGGAAGGTATTTTATGTAAGTCATATCATTGAATTTTTCTTTCATATCCAGGTATTTTAAGGGTTTAATCTGTTTATACTATATTTACCGCAGTTCCATGGGATAAAGAACAAGCTATTGGCTAATTTGTTGAAGTTGTATTTCGGTCTACCGAATATGTCTCTATGTGCCGTCGCCGTCTTAACATTAGCTTTTATATCAACGTGATTGTAAATGGATGTAATGTTTTGTTGCATCTCGAAAGTTACGTAACGAATACATTAGCAAGGTGCTTGTATATGGACTGACAGTGCCCTGGTCCTTTAAGATTGTCCCTGGTCCTTTAAGATTGTCCCAGGTAGAAACCAAATCCACAGCCTGCAGTTTGACAGACAAAAACTTTAACTAATGACCCACCGAAATTATGTTTACATTGCGGATCAAAAAACTTTTCAGTTTATTGTAGGGTAGAAGGGGGATCATAGGCCATAGGGGCACATCTGTCAATGCGAATAACTTCAGTAATCGATTTTAACGCATTATCAAATTTTGTTTTCGTTTATCGATTATCTATCATCCTTGAAAATTTGAAACATCAACTTTACATAAAATGGGTGGCAGACATGATTAATTGCTTTTTAAACGGCTGTGAAAATATTTCACAGCCTTAACACACACACAGTGTAGAATTTGAAACCCGAAAAAAATTAGAACTAATCCCCAGAACTGCCCGTGTGGCACTTGTGCCAAATATATGTAATGCTTGTGAAGTATATCAAAATTTTATTAAAATATAGAAAAAGTCAGTAATAATTTGTTTTTTTTACATTTTTTGTTAAGTTTTATGATTTTGGTCATTGCGGAAACGTTAAAAAATATATACATGAGGATAACTTAGGAAAGATTGAAAGGAATAAAACTAAAGCCAACATATCTAAATATCCGAACCATGAAAAAATTAAGAATATGTATTGTGGTTTTAATTTGAGGCCGCCTCAAAAAAGGTGGTATGGTCCCCCCTTCTACTCTACAGTGTAGATCTTAATCTTCCATTAGATCTCTCATTAACACAATACTGCAATACCTATAAACCTTTTTGTGACCGAATCGTCATAATATTGTTTTCACAATTCTATCAATGTACCAATAAATCTTTTCATAACACTGTATTTTTATAAGAATGAAATATAAAGTAAAACTTCAAACACATATGGTTAGTAACATAACATTTCTTATGCAGTACCGTATATTACAGTATTGACTCAGAGGCAGCAACAAAATAAAAAACACTAACATTAGATAACTATATAAAACTCCGTGTGAGTGAGGCACGTTTATTCCCCAATAAGCTTCCTATTTTGTTCATCATACTGTTCATCTTTGCTTCTTTAACATTTCCTGAGGATTAAGCCTTTATCGTCCTAAAGGGGGCGAAATGAAAGACAAACCCTCAACAGTATATTCGTATGTTTCTTATTTTTTTTTTTTTGTATTTTGTGTTCTTCTATCAAATGTTACGTATCTAAAGCCTTACAACAAAAAGCAATATCCTTGGGGATCTGTTTGACGGTTTTAAGTGTTGGTGTTGTTTTTTTTCTATATTTTGTCTACGCAAAAGAAACAGTAGCAACAGCAGCAGTATTAGAGTTTAAAATCCCAACATGTTTTCTTGCAAAGCCTGAAAGTATGCTAAAATTTAATAGTAAAGAAAAGCTAAGAAAAACGATGAAAATCTACACTGTGCACACGAGTATTTTTGTATGTTGAACCTTAAAAATAACAAAACACTTACTAGTGCTTTTCTTTCTTTTGCTGTTTTAATTTTTTTCTCTTTGGTTTTTGTTGTTCTGCTAGAATGTCTACATAAACACTTGTGACAAAAAGAAAGGCACTTTTGTTACTCATACCACTTATCGAAAAGCACAGTGCGTTGGTGCAAAAAGGGATTGATAACGGAAAGTTTAACTTTCGAACGTTTTCCGAAAAACTAGAAAATTTACGAAAAAGTTATATAATTTTTTAAAGAAAATCGTCTATAAAAATTATCTTAAAAATTTGTTAAAACCATCATTCCCAAATGAGCTCTCAAAATAGCTCTTACATGTAGAAAAAACATGTACAAAATTTAGTCAGATAACCTATTATAACTGACTGCCAAAGAATGATATAAAAAGAGATACTTTAAGAAACATTGTCTAAAATAAGTAAAAATTTCCGACAAAATATTCTACAAAAAAGAAACATTTTCAAAAAAATTGTCTACAACTACAACAGAACTAGAACAGAACTAGAACAGAAAAAGAACAGAACTAGAACAGTACTAGAACAGAACTAGAACAGAACTAGAACAGAACTAGAACAGAACTAGAACAGAACTAGAACAGAACTAGAACAGAACTAGAACAGAACTAGAACAGAACTAGAACAGAACTAGAACAGAACTAGAACAGAACTAGAACAGAACTAGAACAGAACTAGAACAGAACTAGAACAGAACTAGAACAGAACTAGAACAGAACTAGAACAGTACTAGAACAGTACTAGAACTAAAACAGAACTAGAACACAACAAGAACACAACTAGAACAGAACTAGAAAACAACTAGAATACAACTGGAACAGAACTAGAACAGAACTTAAACACAACTTAAACAGAACTAGAATAGAACTAAAACAGAACTAGAACAGAACTAGAAAAGAACTAGAACAGAACTAGAACACAACTAAAACACAACTAGAACACAACTAGAACAGAACTAGAACACAACTAGAACAGAACTATAAAAATGTTCCTTTAAAAAAATAAATTTTATAAAAATGTTCAATGTAAAATAGAAATTTCCAAAAATATTATATTTTAAAAAGTTTTAAATTTTATTTTTATAGAACCCTTCCAACTATTTTTAATAAATTATATTTCTGTGGAAATAGTAATTTAAAAAAAAACTAGCTAAAAAAAAATTATTTATTTTTATTTTATTCAGTCAGGATAAAAAAATAATAAAATTGAACATTTTAATAGATTTTTAAGGATAAGAATTTTAAAAGACTGTAATTCTGACAGTATAAAATAAAAATAATACAAAATATTTCCCAAATCTTCTTGTTGGATTGATGCCAAATTTGACATTATTTGATTAGTAAAAGTATTTTAAAATATTTTTTTTTTAAATGTAATTTTTGAAACATTGAAGTCCTTTTGAAAGGACACAGGATCAAGAATTGAAAAACTAAAAACGCAGATTTTTTCCCTTAAATTTATAGTATCAGACGTATACCATTCGGTTCTTGTCTAACGAATTTTTTCTCTTTTTGGTGGACGGTATATTCAATAAAACAAAAATGTTTTGGTAAGAGGAGAACTTTTGAAAAAAAAAAAAAAATAATAATAATAAAAAATTTACAAACATTTTCTATGTACACATTCTGTCCCACTGTAATTCTTATACGTATGTATGAAGGTATGTATAAATTAAATCTATATAAACTCTTTTATCTAGATATTTCGACTGCTACTAATACATTTAAAAACATCTTTCGTTTTTACACTTATTCATAAGATTTCCTTAATTTTTTGTTCCTCAATATCTATGAACTAACTTTTTTACTGCATTATTTGTTTTTTTTTTTTAATAAAATAAAAAAAATCTTAAAAAAGTATTAAAAAAAATTACGCGTTCCCTAGAAAAGTTTTCGACACATTCGAGTTTTTATTTAACTTTCGTTGATTTTATTTGTAATTTGGATTTTAAGGTTTGAAAATAAACTTTATTTTATTTTTATTTTGTATTTTATTTTATTTGGCTGATGATGTTTTATTTCGTTGATAGTCTCTTGTACTCGAGCAGTCTTGTAACAAGAGTGTTAAGGGATTTTCATTATTTGCTACTGCGAAAAAATCCTAAAAAGTTGTTTGTTTTGTACAAACATAAAAAATTTGCTGTAAAAAACATTTATTCAAGTTGAAAGTTCATTTTTGCTGACTTAGTTTGACGTTATTTGTTGCCACTTTTAGTGGGTTGTTGCACGATATGTTTCTATGTGCGTGTATATGTTTGGAAAGCAGGCTTTTAAAAATTTGTTTATTTTATAACTTTAACATCACATAAGTAGACTTAATAACCATGTTATAAAATATTTATTATACACACATACATATGTACATATACACTAAGGACCTTAATTTAATAGCTCTCCATGTACAAAACACACACAAAAAAGGTTAATGGCTGTTTTGGAATTCAAGTAGAAATTGTGTTTGAAAACTTTGGCTATTAAGGAAATGCGGGAAGTATTATTTTTGGGTTATAATGCAATTTTAAATAAAAAGTTATTTAATAACAATTTCTTGTTTTCAAAAGCTTTACAATAGACTTGATAAACATTAATAATAAGTTTATTAGCCATACAAAAATATTTAAAATATTTTAAGAACTTTTTAACGTTTATTGTCACACTTGACATAAGTGTGTTTTTAAATTTAACTAAATATTGAATGAAATGAAGAGAAGCAACATGTTTATGCTTTAATATTGATATGTATTTTGAAATCGTACTTTATCGTTGGTAGGAAAACTTTACGTGTAAGAGGAATTAAACAGAACAAGATCTTGCCAAGAACAAAGATATGTCAGTAGCTGAAGAGACTTTTACAACAAGCCTGGACAACGACAGTAAAATACCTAAGACGGTGTATCCATTCATAAAAGGCAACCTTTGCAAAATTGAGAAGGAGCCGATTATAAGGGTTGTTACTAAAAGCTGCGATAAGGACAGTAAACTACATAAGTAGGGGTGTCCATAGCATCACTAGCCAGTACTAGTAATGTCGAAGAGGAATTAAATCATAAAAGACGGGAAGAAATCATTTACTTTCGAAAATTTTTAGGCCTGATAAGGACTACGCAGTGCCATCAATATCCAAAGAGCTAGGAGATGATTACCAGCTCGGTAAAAGACAGTTTAATTGATGACTACGAATATGGTTATCCAAATAAACTTTCAAGGAACGGAGACGGTAACAAATACTCTGATGGGTAAAATAAAGATAGGTATATAAAGATTTAATCCAGGAACCGTGGACTGTTCAATACAATGTTTCTGGATTATATCAAGCAAATGTCCAACTTTTCTCCGCTAATACAGGGTCACGCCAGAGAACATATTTCTTATGTCATAAGATCTTATGTTTTCTCCTCCAAACAGGATTATGAATATCGTATGGAACGGTAACAAGGTCGCAAAGTAGCAACAAAGTGGCAAGATGCCTTTCAATTCTCCGACACTGATGAAAATGGTTGAAGAATAACAATGAAAAAATATGAAAAATGTAAAAGATTGACAGTTAGTATCGCTTGGTTTAGTACATATACAAATCGCAGGAAACAAGCCCTCAAGGACTTGTTCATATTGCAACTAAGGTAATGAAGATACTTTAGTCAACAGAACAGAAGTTCTCTTAAACGAAATACATAAGTAATTGGAGAGTTTAGGAAAAGCAATTCTTTTCAGACCATCAAAGCTAATTAATTTTCAGAATAAGTCTAAAACAAATTGGACAATTTAAAAATTGATTTCGGGATTTTTATTATTTTTTCAAATAAGTTAAAGAGTTTCTTATCGTGCTTTCAACACCAATTTTTAAATAAATTCACTGTAATGTATTGATGGTGGGGAAGCTAGTTCCTATGCGCATTTCGCCGGTTGCTTAAGCCAGCTCATCAGGAAACCTTTCCCAATATTTTAAGAAAACTAGAAATGTCTTATGAAAGAATTATTTTAAACTCAATAAGAATTCAAAACGCATCTTTCACAAAACATTAAAGTTTTGACAAAACACCAACAATAACAGTGAGTTTATTTTTTTTTACATTCCTTTCGACACTTGGCTGGTTGTTTTCCAACTCTAAATGCAGTTGTAAGGGAAAAAATAAAAACAAAATAAACAACTTATATTTTGTTGTTTTTTTTTTATTTTTTAAAAACAACAGAATAGGGTATTCAGTTTTAAATGCACGGGCACTTGCAAATTTAATTTAAAAATTGATTTCGGGATTTTTATTATTTTTTCAAATAAGTTAAAGAGTTTCTTATCGTGCTTTCAACCCCAATTTTTAAATAAATTCACTGGACAATGATCGGGAACTTACTAAAGAATCGTTAAGGATAGGACACTTTTCAACGCCGAAATAAAGAAATGCGATCACAAGTGCACTTTTGGAATTGTTCGAGAACAGCGGAGATCTGTTCAAGAGAAACCGTGAATAATCGGACACGTCGTACTGAGATCAGTATTGTTGTAAAATAGAAAAGCCAAACTAGACTGGAAACTACTCGTGAATATGAAAGAACCATTAAAATGTCTTATAAACTCTCATACCTATTATATCGGACACCATAGATGAACCGTCTATCAATCAAGACTTTTGTAGTCTAAAGAACCGGTTGGAATTTCCTTATATCTTGTCTACTTAAAACATGGACAAAGTCCACAAATATAATTAGCTAGTTTATGTAAAGAATGATAGAAGTAAACCGCGTTGAAAAAAGTTGTCCATTATATAGGTGAATCCTTTGATAGCAAACTCTATATACTGGCGGTTAGTTTTAACATTCAAAAGCTCCTTCAATAACGTGTACTATTATTTAGATCTGAGATCAGTTTTTGTGGCTACTCGTCCTTTTTGCTCTATGTTACCACGATTAATAGCCTCCTAAGGCCTGTTTGGCTTTAACAGGGAGACAAAACAGGACTGGGATTCCTTGCTGAAGAAACTGAAACGGAATTTTACATTCGTCTACTTAATTATATTACTATCTTTCAGACACAATTGGGTTGAAATAAAATGAAGCCAACACAAGTTAACATATTTGCCAGAAAGCAATAAGGCAGATATCTGGTGAATGTCGTGTACTGTCGCAGAGGTAGGCTTTTCATCATATGGGGGTAGTCGGCAATGCAAAGGCGAATTTGCTTGTTTTAAAGAGAGAAGAGCTTGAACGCAAATCCATTTTTTCAACTTTAAACACAGATATTTCCTCAAACTTAATATTCTAGTTGAACTTTAAACACAAAAAAATCAATATAATCCTCATTATAATTTCATACGCACAAAAATAAATCAAGTTCCTCTTCAAATTTTCCACTAAATTTACGTACATATTTTAAAAAAATAGAAAAAAATATATATATAATTTTCCACACAATTACTTTGTGGCAACAACATTCATACATAAACACCATTAACAAAAATATGAAAAAAAATCTTAAATGTCTTTCAAATGCCAAAAGTCAGCCCAAAATAAAGGACCAACTGACAATATATGTATAAACACTCGTTGGCACACTTTCACTTCCGTTACAATTTATACACACTTGTAGCACAAGTATGCCAAATATTTGTAGTCTACATAATATAAAATAAAAATAATAATGTTAATAAATTGCCTTTTGAATAAAATATAAAAGCAAAAAATAAAAAAAAAAAACATTACAATGAAAACAAATTAACATCATGCCACTTAAGATCATATTTTAAGTTAATATTGTGTCTACTCTCTGACGGTTACAATTTACTATTACTCGTCTCATCAACATCTTACATACATTTGAATTTAAAATTTAAAGTTAAAAAAAAAAGTAATTTATGATGTATGTATTTTAAAAAATTGTTATGGATGAAATAAAAACTTATCCAATTTTACAAAAAGTAGATATTTTAGGAAAAGTTTTAAATGTGTTCGTATTATTAAAATTCTAAGGTCCATTTTGGAATCTGGATCAAAGAAGTATGATATTTATAAAAATCAATATAAACCAAGTGGTTCCAATGGAATTACCTACATTTTCAGATTTTTTTTTTTCTTTCGAAGTGTCTTTCTTGCTCGGAAGCATATGATTTTTTTTCTGTTTAAAACAATTATTGTTATTAAATTTTACAAATATTTGTGTAAGTAGTAGTAATAAAGGTAATGATAATAACAGTAAACACAAAACTCACCTAATAATCCTTTTCAAGATAAACGGCAAATGCGCTTTTCACTTCAAAATTTGTCATTTTCCCAACAATAAGCTATAAAAACTTTTTTTGAAAAGAGAAAAAACAACAAAAACTTTTATTGCAATTGTTTTTTCTAGCGTAGTTCAGTGTGTCCTTGCAGTCTAAAATTAAGAAATGTATCCCTTGTAGACAGTTATATTTGTTTCCGAACTTCTAACTACTTGCTTAACCCGAATTTATATATAAACATTTCAGCAATGTATTACAATCGACTCATTTTGTTTATAAAGGAGTTGTTGTTGTAGCAGCGACACGTGTAAAGTCGGTGTGGCTGGGTTGACAATCCTTGGTCGTAGTTCGTTGAACTCCGAGTCGTTCCGGTGCGAAGAACCGATTGTCGTGGGAACGATAAAGAAGTTGTTAAGTAAGTTGGTTTGTTTTTAATAATAACAAATAAGAGGGTTATATTCGGCTATGTCGAATCATATATACCCACCATCTAACCTCGTTTGACTCGAATGAAACTTATTTATGTCGAATCCCATCAAAACACTCGTATTTTCAGGTCAGTTATAAGGGTTAAAGTAATTTTCTGAATAAATTATGGATCGATCCTCATAAAATTTGGTAGATAGAAGACGGGGCGACAGACATGGCTACATCGTCTTAGAATTTAATGGCGACCCAGAATATATATACTTTTGTGGGTCTATGACCAATATTTCGATGTGTTACAAACGGAATGACAAAATCAATATACCCTCATCTTTTTTGATAGTATGTATAAAAAGGAGCCAGTAAGAATACGAACCAGGGATTTCGGTCACTGCACCATTGCTTAGCTTTTTTATTGCGCGTCAAATAGAGGTTTTCAGATACAAAGTTAATGTTGGTTTCTTTTTTATAAAACACAATTCCGAAAATAAAGTACTTCCAGATTCAAAGGAAGTCATTACTCGAGTGCTTCAATGTAATACACATGGCAAGTAAATCGTCATTGAAAAGTAAGTAATTACGGAAGTACAACTCATTACCGAGTTTTTACTGGGTAATACTGTAAAATGGTTAAAATTGTTTTGACAGTTATCTTGACGAATTAAATAACGTTTTATTCCACGGGTTTTAAATTTAAAATATGAGCGGGATAATCCTTAAGAGCCATCTGGATTAATGAAACGGTAGGTGGGACTACAAAATCCTTTGAAGAGATGAATAAATCTATACAAAATTTAACGAACAACATATTGTCAAATGCAGAGCACGTGGAAAAGACATTGAATTCCTGGAAAAGTTTTACTGTCATAGCCTGGCTTTTGCGAAATTGGATCCAATATCACATATCTCAGGAACAATATGTCGAAGTGCTACTGTGGTAATTTTGACAAAACTGAACAGAGCTGAATAGAGGACTCTCTGAACATTAATTTCCGAAATGCGTTTACAACCACGCATTAGCATTAGAAATGTATTTGTTCTACCGATTACATTTAAAGGTGCTCCTGAATTTGTCCCCACGAGGAAAATTACCTTCATGAAAGACTCCATCTTGGTGTTATTAAAATCCCAGAGAAATGAAGTGCTATCCAGAAGCGGAAAACGGGGGGAAGGGAAATACCAGATTTACAGCAGCGTGTTCTCTTTGAGTAAGAACAAAGTATTCTGCTTATGTGATGGATTCGTACTTCGGTCTGCCATTAACATTACTTGGTGCAGTTGCCTTCTTAACAGAGATCATCTCATCTGCGTGGTTGTAAATCGGAATATAAGCAAAGGGACAGCAATGGTAAGAAATTAGATAATTTAAGTGCACGTGTACTAAACCATAAATTCGATATACATAAATTGCCACCGACGTGTAGGAAACACACTTAAGAGGTGGTATGTCGTCACTGAATCTCAACCAGTGCTTAAAAAAGATCACCGTCAAAGCACTTCGTTCCTGTGATATACCCGCTGTGGTTATATCTCAGGAATTGTGCCAGAAAATTTGTAACGAACTTTGCCTTTTGGAGATATCGCCGAGATGACTTATACTTACACTACAACTATGTATGTACGGTTTGCATTACATAGTAGCAATCAAGTAATTACTTACAAATAACTTTGTATGCAAGTACTTACTTTTAAGCCTTGACATTTTGTTTTCGAGTTTTAGGTTTTATTCAAGCGAAAAGAACGAATTTAGCTTAAAAACTATTTGTAGAGTGGACTTATCCTAGTCACAAATGCATTTTTTTTAAACAATACTAATTACTTAAATACTTACTAAAATGTCGTAGTAAGTACATAATCAATCCCCCATTTTTAAGAGAGCGTGGTAAGTATTTGGACGCTTAATACTAAATTGGAACTATTACCCCAAACTGCAGGGATAATTGATGGATATTTGTGTGCGTGTTTGTGTATGTATACAAGAGTTTACAAACAAATTAAGTTACAGATTATTACCTGTGCTTTAAAAGCTTTACTCTAAAGAAAAAGTTAAACTATTATTTGTTGTCATACTTTTTTCACTTTTGTACATATTCGAAGCAATTTTCATTTTTTACAACAATAAAAAGAAATGATGGTTAAACTTTGAACAATTTAAAATATAAATAAATATACACTTTGGGATGTTTAAATGTGAGCAAAAAGGACAAAAAGTTGAGATTAAACTTTGACATTACACATTGAAAAATTATGTTTCCTTTTTGTTATTAGGGGGAAAAAAGAAAAAAATCGACGACAAACTAGACACTATGACAATTCCCTAAACGATGTTTGTTGGGAAAATAAAAAAAAAATCTGAAAATAAAGAAACTGAAATTGAACATCAGTAAATAGCAAAATAAAGTATTATTTAGCCTATTTAATAAAAAAGAAAACTAAAAGGTGTTTGAGTTTTCTTTAAAAGTTGTAAAGGTGAAGGAGGGATGACAACTTTAAGCTTTAGCTTACAAAGCAAATACTATTTAAAGAACATTTTTGGGATTAACTCAAACAAATTTTTTAAACGCATTTAAAAAATATAAGTTTTAGGTAATATTTTTACAATAAAACTTAATTTTGGTTAAAATGGCGGTATTATGCCACTTATTTTATTTCCTCCTCGTTAGAAAATCTCTCATTATTGTTAAATCTGAAACCAATTTAATAGAAATTCAAAATTTCTTTTTAACCATAAAAATATATACATTTCTTGAACAAATAATACAATAGAAAGAACATAAAATTTTATAATGGAAGCTGAAAAAATGTATGAAAATTCAAAGAAGCGTATTTAATGTCAATCACATCTTTTCACAAACAATTTGTTCACATTAGCCAACAATATGAATAGAAAATATTGTGCTTAAAGTAGATTTAAAGGCAGTAGTAGTAGTTTAAGGAGAACTAAAGATATTAAATTGTTTAAAGAAATATTAACAAATAAGTCATTTATAAGAATTTTAAGTAAACAAATCCATTAACAAGGATGTAGAAGATAAAATTTTTATATCCGTAGGATATTAACAAAGGCTTTACTTACCCGGTAAATAGGCAAGTGATATTAGAGCAAAATGAAAGTACTTACTTTTTGGGTGAATTACTACTTATTTCTGTTCGAAGATGATCAAACAGGTAACATTGTTATATTCACCTATGTCGAATCCCACCAAATCGTAATGCCGTAATGCTTCATTGTAAACATTAGGTAGATATTTAGAATAAGGCTTAAATGTAATTTCATAGATATACTAGCATTTTTAAGCGTTAAAGTCATTTTCAATTGTGGACCGATTCTCATAAAATTCGGTTGAGATATTTTCGTTCTTAAGAAACTTACTTATACCGAATTTCAGCGCTACACTCGTATTTTTAAGTTAGAAATGAGCGTTAAAGTTATTTTCTAAAGGGAACCTTAGACAATTGTGGACCTATACTTGTAAAATTTGTTAAAGAGATTTTGACTAAAATTAACTTGCTTATGTCGAATTTCATCGCTATACTCTTATTTTTAAGGCACTAATTGCGGTTAAAGTAATTTTTGGAGAGGAAATTATATAAGGGGTAGGTTCAATTATGAACCGATCTTTACAAAATTTGGCAAAGAGAATTTTTCTTATATAAAACTTATTTATATCGAATTTCATCGCTTTACTCGCATTAAAACAGTTATGACTGTTAAAGATGTTTTATGAGGGGTCAGGCGAAAACGTGGACGTTAATGCCCGCTTTCAAAACTAAACAAATCTTATTTATTTGAAAAATTTGTGGAAAGTTTCCTCTCTCTAGCTCTTTCAGCTCGGACTCTCTTGTACTTTCAATAGACGGACGGACGTCTTAGAATTTAATAAGGACGTATAATATATAAAATTTTGTGGGTCTATGACCAATATTTCCATATTTTTTCGTTCCTACAAATCGCTCTATTTAAAATTGCTCTACGTAAAATTTGATAAAAATATATTTGTGTCTTAAAAATTCTGTTAAATTTTATTGGAATACACCTGAAATGAAATTTTTTATGGGGGTAGAGACAATTGTGGGCCATTCCTCAAATAATTTAGAAGAAAGATTTCGGTCAATATACATATAAAACTCGTTTATGGTTAAAATTGTTGCTATTGTATCTAGATATAAGCGTTAAACTTATTTTATAAAAGGGACTTCATATGGAGAATTATGGACCAATCGGTAAAGAGGTTTCACTCAAAATATAAAATTCGAAGATATTTTATTTTATTGCTCTACTGGTGCTTTTAATTTGTTATGTACATTTTCTGTTGGGGGCCTTTTACGGGATGTAAGGTCAGTTGTAATCGATCATCATGAAATTCAGGAAGATGATTTGTAAAACTTGTTTGTTCTGAGTTTTGTCGCTGCGTTAGTATTAGTCACCCAATAAAATGTGTTAAAGTTAATTTCTCAAGGGGTCAAATATTTTAGGTAGGGTCAGTTAAGGACCGATCCCCAAAAAATTTATTAAAACTATTTTTGTTACCACAATGTTTGTTAATGCCGAATTTCATTTGTATCATATTGTATTGGATAGTATTTTTTAAGTCAGGAGTGTGTGATAAATTTATTTTCTATGTTCTATGGGAGTAGGGCCAATTAAAGACCTATACTTATATATTTTTTTAAATTATAATTGCTGCATAATTAACATATTTATGACTGTTTGTGATGCATTCAAGAAGGCTACTTGTAGCAGACAAACGGACGGTAATAGATTGTCTTAGAATTTAATAAGGATCTAGAATATTTAGGGTCTTATTTATAAAATATTGTCAAAGGCTTATAAATCAAATTTTCATACAAAATTTATTCTTTAAACTTTTATAAATGTTTATGAATCGTTTGTAAGCAGACTAGGATCAAGTAAGACCAATTTTCCGGGAATATGTACTTTTGTATTGGACGTACATGAAATTTTGGCCCGATTCTGGCGATTTTCCGCAAAGATCAAGCACTTGTGTAGAAAAAAACGTATTGTGATTTTCATGGAATTATCTTGCATAGTTTTCGAGAAAATTACATCCGAATGTAAAAAAAGATACGCTATTTTTTCGAAGTTGTTCCAAATTTTGATTCATAACTTTTCCCGATGTGAACCGATTTTGCTCATTTGCAATACCAAATAAGAAGAATATTTTGGGTGAATTTGGTTAAATTTTATTGCTTCGTTTCATGGTAAGCGTGTTATACACAGACAGACGGATATAGCTAAATCGACTCAGATAAGATTCTATCACCACTGATGGTGGTAGAGGGTATAATAACAACATATGGAACTATCTTTTTTAATTTCTCATAAAAACTACTCCAAAATTTAAAAAAAAAAGTAAAATCGAGGAAGTCTGAAATTTTTGTTCATACATTTGGATGTGATTTTCTATCACCACTTATAGAACAGTTTCATATCTCAAATAACCAGTTTCCTCTAACTCTATAACATAACCCAATTGAAAAAATCACTTTATTTATTTTTTTAAATATATAATTATATATTTCATATCCAATTACTTAAATGAAGGGTAAAAACTACGACAACATTTTATTTTGATGACGGAAGTACCTAGTAGCTATAAATGCAGGGCTTAAATATTCTAAAATCTACAATAAAAAGTTTAATTTAATTCCCCTTCCTAGCCGTTTTTAATACTCTTAACTTTGAATAGATTATATCCCAGTCCAGATATGCTCCTACAATATAGCGTACATTCTCTTCGGTATCATCGTAACCCTCACGACCATGCAATAGACGTATATTGTTGAATGTCAATACATTGCCGGGTTTTGTCTTAAAAGCGTAGGCATCTTTACGAGCAAGACGTACAAATTTCTCATAGGCCTCATACCATGGTATAACTTCACTCAATGGCACCGAGAAGTGACTGTCACGTTGGGGTATACTGTGATTTATACGCGTATAATTTCCGTCTTTGTCTAAGCTATAAGAAGGAAAAAAATAAAAATTATTATTGAATATCAGATAAAAATGTAGAAAATGATAAAGGGATATGAAAAGCTTGTACATGATAGCATTTAAACCCTACAAGGATTTTTTTCAAATAACTATATACATATATATGTAATTAAAGACTTTTTTGTCTTAAATAGTAAAATTATAGGTCGATAAATTTCAGAAAGAATTTGTTAATCTGATAAGAGACAAAGTTTCTTATAGCGGAAATTTTCTGATGCAGTACCCGAGACAGTTTTTCAACTGTCTATGCGAACTGAAATCGAGTCGTGAGGAAGTAAATTATATGCAATTCAGTTTACCTAGTTTTGTAATAGGTGCTTTTACCGATGCAATCATGTTTCGAAGAGAAATATTGGAAAAATTTCTAAACGAAAATACATTTAAAAAATTTCAATTCAAAGTGATTCGTAGAAAATTTTCAACAATTAAGTACTAAACCCTCCTAATAAATACCACAAACGCTTGTCAGCCTAAAGTACTTTGCTTAAGACACATACAAATGAAATATGAAAAGAAGAATAAATGAGTAAATATTTTACAAAAAAAAATAAAAATAAAAACCTAACAGGCACTGAGTCGTTGTCGTCTCCTGTAAACGAACTCCTTTTTCTAGGGAATAAACTTCAACATACAAATATAAATTGTTACGGTGCGATGCCAACGTCAGCAAACTATAACTACTACACCATTTGTATGGAATGTATTTCGTATTTGCCCTCAACTCTACCAGTCAGTTGGTTGTCCTGGGAATTTGCACTAAAGTGGTGTTAAAGTAAATGAAGTGTCAAAGCGATAAAATGTATTGGTATGTTTTCTCATTCTCTATGCCAAAGTTTTCTGCGTCTTCTACGGAATTGTAGGGCAAATAAAGAAAAAATAAAAATAAAAACGGAATGAGTAGGAAACATAAAGAATGTTAAAAATTGCAATAAATAAATTGAAAATCGATTTTTGTTTCTTTATTTTCATGGTTGCATGGGTAACCATGTGCAACTACGTGGAGGGTTTTTGTTGTTTTGATTTTTTTTCAGTTTGTTTTTCGCTATTGTTATCGGTAGAACCGATTATATTTAAATATTTTGTTGTTAAATGCGGCATATGTTGTTGTTGAGGTTGGCGTTTATTTTACTGTTTGTGCAACCGTGATATCAGTTTAATTTAAGGACAATGATTTATGTGGTAAATTTTTTTGAATAGAGAAATTTATTTTTTTTTACGATTTCTGTATAAAGTAATATTTTTGAAATTCTTTCTGATATAAAGCAGTGAATTTTCAGTTTTGTAAGATAAACTAAGTAACTAACTAACTATCAGCCCCACGCGTCCCCGATTGGCGGATAGGGTGTGTTGATGGAGTCACTGAAGCTGAGGAGAACAGATTGTCTAACACCTGGGACTATTATATTCCCCGCGGAACAAAAAAAAAAAAAATAGAAGATAAAAGTTACGGTGCAGGGCCTAAATAACCCAATACCGGTCATCCTGCAATCGTCAGCAAAATACTACCGGAGATGGGTATCTTGGCATACGTGGCGAACAATGCGTCAAGCGTACAGCCATTGGCAAAAACAAAAGTTACTCCCTCACAAGATCTGAGCAAAGAGGATCAGGCCTCCCTAAGAGTATACAACTGAGAATAACTCTAAGAAAAAAAGAGCTCCCTGTCTTCTAATGCACAGTCGAAGCCAAGCCAAACAACACTCAAAAGAACCTCAAGTCAAAAACCTGCGAGTAAGGGTCATAACGCCAAGCCAGGTATTCCGAAGACGACCACATCGGAAAAATCAACCTCGAAGATAAAGGGTATCTCAAAAAGAGCCCCGAAAAACGAGTAGGGAAAAGCAAGACAGTAAAAAAGGAGCCGCCATCTTACGCTAAAGTTGCCAGAAGAAGACGCCGGAACGATCTTTGCTATGCAGTCTACGAAGCCGGTAATCCGACAGCCAAAATTTCAATAGACCCACAGAGTAAAATAGAAAACCTGGTCAGCAATGAGAAAGTGGACCACGCAATCGCGTCAAAGATTAAAGAATAGCACCCTAACCAACTTAGTGGAAAGTATTCCTCCACCCTGGGACGGCTATAAGCTGGGATTGGCAGAGAAGACCGAGCTTCCGGTGCTCTTAAAGTTTACTGTCTACATATACTGGAAATTCCTGGTAGTCAAAATGCTCAAATGGCCGTG
The DNA here is from genome assembly GCF_022045245.1 of Lucilia cuprina. Classification (NCBI taxonomy): domain Eukaryota; kingdom Metazoa; phylum Arthropoda; class Insecta; order Diptera; family Calliphoridae; genus Lucilia; species Lucilia cuprina. The sequence continues at coordinate 25,326,604 of NC_060951.1, forward strand.
GAAAAATGGGTCATCTTTTTCAAAAAAATCCTGAGGGAACTTTATTTGTAATAGGTGTCGACCAGAACTTATGGCTAGTCTTGCCAAGAATAAAGGTAGAGCTTACATCGCCTCTAAAGCTGCCGATTGAACGGGATGTTACAATAAGTCTTGAAAAGGACACTAAAACACTAAACCATAATTATGAGCACAAGAGTTCTATTCGTTGTATGAAACACCAATGATCGGACATACGGAAAGCATAGCTAAATCGACTCAGAAAGTGATTCTGAATTCCAAATTTAACACTTTTATGTGAATGTAAAACCAATATTTTTAGGTATAATTACATCATATTTTTTATTCCCACCAAAACCACTGTCTCTTTTTATCTTTTGTCACTATCATGAATAGTTTTAAAATTAAAAGTTTCTTCACGCCATGCCAGCCTTAATGAACATTTAAAACGACTCATTCTTCTCCACCACAATGACAAACTGTTCTTGACAATAAATTTGTTAAACAAATCCCTATAGTAAAAAAACAAATATGTCCTTAACCCTCTTCTTTTCACCATTTACTTACCATATTACAGGAGCACGCCAAATATTATGAAAATGTTTATCATCCTCACTGCCAATATCATTCCAATCCACTAGAGTTTCTGTTAAAATCTTATATTCCTCTGGATGTTCCTGTTTCATGCGATCGGCAATATGGAAGGCATCGACCAGTAAATTACTGCCACCTTGTGATTTTGATTGCACCATGCAGTGTAAAATATTACAACTTGGTTTATATTCATAGTAAGGTAAATCAGTGTGTAGTGGTAGAGGATCCGAAAGATAAGCGAAATTTTTAGCACCCGGTTTTGATTGTACAATAAATTCTTCGCTAAGGTGATGGTGGGAAAAGAGACAAGAAACATTAATTGAAATTTATTTGTATTTTACTTATATGGTAAATTGTTTTTTTAGTGTTTGTTGTAATTACCCGTATGTTGTGCGTCGTATAAAACCAACACGTTCAGCTAATTGTCGTACGACTGTCTTTTCAAGCGGTGAATTTTGTATCATAACCACACCACGTACAGCCAGAGCTTCAAGCCATTTTTGTAGAGCTAAAAGTTTAAGAAGTTTCTTAATAATTAATTAAACTAAATATGAAAAATTTACATTTTCTTACCTTCATCACTATTCATCACATCTTTAAATTCCAAAGTTTCAACAATATTCTCAAATTCTGAACCCTGCCAATGTTTGGGTTTCGGACGATAGAAATCATTTAAATATTGTTCACGTCTCTTATCATTAAAGGCACGTTCTTGCAACCATTTCAAATCATACACCGATTGATGTTTATCACTCCAATTGACAATTAGTTGTTTTGAGTCATTATTTGTCTTTTCACGAAATGAAAAAGAAACAAAATATACAAAAAAAAAAAAAAATTAATGGATCATTAAACCCAAAACCAAGATAAGATAGAGAAGATTCATCTTTATAGCAACACAATCAAACTCACTTGCAATTTTTCGACCTTAACCTTCACATCAAATTTATCCCAATCGTGTTTACGTGATTTGGAAGTGGGATGAAAACATTGTTCGCAATAACAATTATCACGTAACCAAACACCGGGAAATTTTAATGGCTCTTTAGATGGATTTAATGTAACATCTATATCGGTTTCCTCCTGAATTACAACAAACTTGTCATTCTCTACTGAAGCACTTATAAAACGTTTCAGCAGTAATGAGGTTGGTTGCATGCAATTGGTTTTATTATTGATTAAATGTTTTAAGGTTTTGGTTAACATTTTATTTAAGATTTTTATATTTCTTTTACGTATATTAAAATTTAAAAATAAAATAATCAACTTTCTTTAGTTGTCTCTACTTGTTGCCGGCTTTAAAAAGACTGACTGGTTTCATGCTGTCTATGCTTTGTAGCGCCAGTCTAGACTGCATAGACATACACAACTTTTTGTGTTTAATCAGTTCTGCCCCCATCAATGAGTAGTGGTTCGACTACTACAAGTGCTTAATATTATTAACTGATTAATATTTAACATTTCTTTGTTATATTTGTTCTGTTGTTGTTGCTTTATTTAAATAGTGAGTTTTTTTGTATCAGTTCAATATCAGTAAAATTATGTATGTGCTTTAGATTATTGGACTTTGTAGCATTGATTTTAAAGTGACCAGATAAGTTTAATAGAATAACAAAAGAAGAGTGTTTAATTGAGGAAATATTTATTATTCATAGGATTGTAATTTAGAGATCATTTGAATTTATTCGTCCGTTACAATATCTTGGTTTTCTAAGTATTACTGACTCTTTTGTGAAATAAAGACACAAGGCCTGCCTAAAGCCAATACAGATGTATATGCCATGGTCGACCATATAGTACCCTACACCAGTGATAAGTAAATTTTTTTTAGTAATAAAACGTTTAAGTTCTCTTTTGTCTTCATTTCGGAATATTTTAACGATTTATTGAAACAAATGATTTTCTGAAAGAAAGGTTATATGGGGGCAAGGGAAAATATGGGCTAAAGTTATTTATGTAGATTTAAAAGTAAATTATTAATTTTCAAGTCATTTTCTAATGGGTGTGGGGGCTAAACCACATGATTCTGAGTACAAACTAATATATACATTGTGAAGTATATATGAGTTGTAATCAAATAGTAAAAATGAAAACGCAGTTAACGGATCGGTGACTACTATATTCATAATTATTCTCTATCAAACAAATCTTAGTTTGGTGCGCTTATGATCCTTTTAAAATAAGTATCGATCAAACAAATCTTAGTTTGATATAATATTGCGAATTGAGTTTAAGAATTTCAATGATGATGGCCTTAGTATCGTATGAAGTCTGGTCGATGAGATCAATCACTCTTTGGTATCCTACAAAGATACCCCTGCAGAAAGATGCGAATCGCAAGTCTAATCGAAATTTGTCCACCAGTGAAAACTTCCCAGGAAATGTTTTACTAATTCGGTTACCGGGGAAGTAATATTGAACAAAGTAGAAGTACTTACTTTTCAGATAAATAATTACTTATTTTTGTTCGACAAGGTTAAAAAAGTAACTAGTTACATATGTGCTCCCGGACTTCCCGAACCTAAACGTGGTTCCATATACGCTTATACTATGCCTGTTGTACGATTAACCAAAGTGATCTAGGAATATTAACGGAGTTACTCATGGAACACAGTTGTCTCAGATATCACTAACTGTTGATAAATACTACATGGAATCAGTATATATGTGACGATCGGGAAGTACCCGTTGAATCAACAGGGCGCTCAAAAGTTTAAAATATTTTTATAGTGCTAATCTCATCTAATTTAACTTTATTGTACAATATTTAAAAGTGAGCGTAGTATGTACTATTACTCTTTTCGTTTGGACTTTACCGTGCTTTCAACAGAGAGACAGAAAGACAGACAGTCAGACGGACGGACGGACAGACAGACAGATATTGCTAGATCGTATCAGAATATATATGCTTTTGTGCGTCTATTATCAATATTCCTATGTGTTACAAAAGGAATGACAAAATCAAAATATCCTCATCTTTTTTGATGGTGGGTATAAAAACAAGTCATTTGAGGGCGGAACAAATATAACTTCAAGTAACAGCTTAAGTAGATTTTATAGAAAAGTGATCATTACTTTTTATTGCTTTTGTTTTCGACTGTTTTATTTTCGAACATGTTTTATATATTTCTCTATGAATTTCCCCAATTTAGCAATTCAAGCAGTTTTACTTTCTAATTCTGCAAATTTATAAAACCATTGACGAATGCCTTTTTTAATACATATATTAAAATCCATATAATCTAAATAGTTACATACTACTTACTAAGGAGTGAGATCGAAAAATTCTTAACATACATATATGTTTATAAAAAAGAAACCACTAAACTTACAGCTTTATTTTTTTTTATTTGATTCAAATTATTATTA